>NC_091182.1:15311872-15356872 GCF_040958095.1 Procambarus clarkii | reverse complement strand
TCTCCAACCCCCCCCCCCCCCCCCCCCCCTCTCTCTCTCTCTCTCTCTCTCTCTCTCTCTCTCTCTCTCTCTCTCTCTCTCTCTCTCTCTCTCTCTCTCTCTCTCTCTCTCTCTCTCCCCTCTCTCTCTCTCTCTCTCTCTCTCCCCCTCTCTCTCTCTCTCTCTCTCTCTCCCCCTCTCTCTCTCTCTCTCTCTCTCTCCCCCTCTCTCTCTCTCTCTCTCTCTCTCCCCCTCTCTCTCTCTCTCTCTCTCCCCCTCTCTCTCTCTCTCTCTCTCTCTCCCCCTCTCTCTCTCTCTCTCTCTCTCTCCCCCTCTCTCTCTCTCTCTCTCTCTCTCCCCCTCTCTCTCTCTCTCTCTCTCTCTCCCCCTCTCTCTCTCTCTCTCTCTCTCTCCCCCTCTCTCTCTCTCTCTCTCTCTCTCTCTCCCCCTCTCTCTCTCTCTCTCTCTCTCTCCCCCTCTCTCTCTCTCTCTCTCTCTCTCTCTCTCTCTCTCTCTCTCTCTCTCTCTCTCCCCCTCTCTCTCTCCCCCTCTCTCTCTCTCTCTCCCCCTCTCTCTCTCCCCCTCTCTCTCTCTCTCTCTCTCTCTCTCTCTCTCCCCCTCTCTCTCTCTCTCTCTCTCTCTCTCCCCCTCTCTCTCTCTCTCTCTCTCTCTCTCTCTCTCTCTCTCTCTCTCTCTCTCTCTCTCTCTCTCTCTCTCTCTCTCTCTCTCTCTCTCTCTCTCTCTCTCTCTCTCTCTCTCTCTCAGAGCATCCCCTTATGTGTTGTATGTGGGTGCTGAAGTTCAGTCTCTTGTCTATGTATAGGTGAAGGAACTTTCCATAATTGTTATTGCTAATGTTTACTTGTAATACTGGGTATACATCCGGTGTTACCCTCGACCGCGGCGAGGGTAAGCCGTGGCCGTATGGTCTGAAACCCACAAATATTTACAATGGGGGGTGGGGGGGGATGATAACATTTCCTCTTCAAGCACGCGCACACAAATGAACTATGTTACTTAACTGGAAGCACTCGTACAACATAATTTACACGATTTCTCAGGATAATTATACTTCTTACCAGCATATATACAGTATAGTACCTAGGAGGTTCTCTTCAATGATATCTAAGATAATTAAAAGAACCCAAGCAAACCACTGTGGAAATGTGCAGGACAAACATATCAATTGTGACACTAGCTCTCCACTTATGGCATTTGCTTAATTTAGAAACTGTACTTGTGGTCGATCTCGAACCCATGTTGTTGATGTGACGATGTGTTATGAATTTTGTGGCTAGCTCCTCAAGATTGTAACTTGCTTAGATAAATAAATTGTGTGTTCAGTCCCTGAACCCATTATGTGATAAATTAACTAAACTAAAAACTATAGTCTGGCGACGAAGCCTGAACTGCATAATGTAAATAGGGATTAACCAGAAAAAGATATAGGTGAAGAATAACATCAGGTAACTGCGTTAATTACAATATTAGATCAAACTAACATTGATTTTCAAAAGGTTGTATATTTTCCATCAATGGAGAGCATCAGCCAAGAAGCCTTCTTTAAAATATGAATATCTTTCCTCACCCAATAAGATCTAATCTCTGAATAAAACGCAAAAAACGACTTGATTGTAACCTATCCACCGCTGCCCATTGGATGGGGGAGAGGGGGTTATGTGTAGGATAAACAAATCAATTGTGACACTAGCCCTCCATATATGTCAGTTGCTTAAATTATAAACTGTACTTGTGATCGGTCTCGAGCCCATTGTTGATGTGACAATGTGCATTGACTTTTGTAACTAGCTTATCAAGATTATAACTTCCTTGGCTATATGAATTGTGGGGCTCAGTCCCTGAGCCCATTATGCGCCTCTGTAACACTCCACTATCGCCCATAGGATGGGTATGGGGTGCATAATAAATGAACTAAAATAAGCTCTGCCTTTTTGATAACATATACAATTATAAGCTTTATTTGTGAATCTCAATTAATTAAGCAATATATCACAGAGCCTGTAGGGTTCGGTGAGATGAGCGAAGAGACATGGGAGATTTCACATAAGTACAGTACATGGTAGTTTAAGTAGCGAACGCATGTCAACGAATAACGAGTATATATAACAACACTATTGTCCTATGAAGTCGATTTAACTTCCAAACATATATTTTTTTAATAAATGTTAAATGTTTTCTGGCTAGCTATGTTAGATTTTATTAAAAATACGTATTCTACTTGTTAACATTATAATTTAAATTTGTGATAATTTGTGCAGAGAAGTGCGACAACTGGATATGCCAACAAACACTTTCCAAACAACGATATATCTTGGATAAGTCGTTCCACAACATTGACGCTTGAACCGTCGACTTCCTTTGATGCTACTTATTTACTTATTTCATAATGAAATTATATTAGTTTGGAGTAAATATATGTTTTCTCATGTTCTGCATTCAGCACCCACATTATAGTAAATATACCATATTACTTCATTACTTAAATAATGCTAGGAGGGTTTGAGTAGCTTTGGGTCTTTAGTGGACAGAATCTCCAATAGATGGGGCGAGAGTCGCTCCCTCTCTCTCGCCCGAGCAAGAGTCGAAACTTAATTTAAAATTGATATATCTTTGTTCTCGAACATGATATATTTCATTTGGTGAAATCATAATAATGTTCATATCTCGGTCTTTCTGGAGGCATATAAGATTTTAGGCTTTATTAGCGTATCTTTGATAATTATACAATATATCGGCAAGTGCGTAGGCGTCTGCACTCCATGCCCGACAAGCTACTGAGCGCTACTATAAAAACATATGTATCTTCACTTGAGCTATAAATATGTCTATTGTAATGTATTGAAAATGAAGCTCTTATTTCTATCGTGCTTAAGACATATAAAACATTTGTGTTTATTAACGAATTTTCGTGAAATAAACATTGATCTGAGAGAGAGTTGCTCTGTCGTTCAGTCTGTACGGGGTGGGAGCTCCGTAATTTTTAAAATACATGTATCTTCATTAGAACTTTAAATATGTCTATGGTAAAGTGTTTAAAGTGAAGCTTATATGTCTGCCTTTCTTGAGACATATAAAACATATATGTTTATTAACGAATTCACGTGAAATAAACATTGTTCTGAGAGAGAGTTGCTCGGTCGATCAATCTGTCCGGGGTTAAAGCTCGGCTATTATAAAAGTACACGTATCTTCGCTTTAAATTTAAATATGCCCATGGTAAGGTATTTAGAATGAAGCTTATATTTCTATCTTTCTTGTGACATATAAAACTCTTACGTTTATTAAGGAATCTGTGTGAAATAGGCATGGTTCTGAGATGAATGCTGCGGTTTTCGAGCTCGACGCGCGGCAATGGACGCAATACACATCCAGTGGGTGTTATTGGACCCTATACCCATTTTATTTGTGGCTGGAGCCCCATACCCATTCTATGGGTGGTTGGAGCCCCATACCCATCCTGTGGGTTGTAGTGGACGCCATACTCATCCTGTGGGTGGTATTGGACCCCATACCCTTCCTGTGGGTGGATGTGATCCCCATACTCATCCTGTGGGTGGATGTGACCCTCATACCCATCCTGTGGGTGGTATTGGACCCCTTTCCCACCTAACAGGCGGTAGGTGACAATATACCCATCCTAGCTATAGTTGGTATAGTAGACACAATACCGTCCTGTTTGCAGTAGTTTACCCCATAGACATTCAAATGTAACATCGTTTTCTGTTAGCGTTCCTACAAAACATTCTTTAAAGATTTTTAAAGCCAAACTATGGTATATAATATTGATTGGTGAAGCACTGTTATTCTATGTAATAATTTATAGTGCTTATTATAATTTACTAAGAACAACTAATATTTCTCAAAACAAAACTACGAGCCTTCAATAGGATATAGCTGATCTGTAATATTATAAGAGCATGGACAACAGTAGGTAAATTTCACAACCCATGTGGGACCTGAAAACTACAATTTTCCTTATAATTGAACCAATCACGAATATTCTGCTATCTATGTTGACGGACGGGTACTGTGACACGTAAATTGGTACGTGAGGAAGAGTTTGGGCCTTGGTAAAAAAAGTAACTGGGAATATATCACATATTTACTAATTCATATTCAACATATTGACTTTAAGCATTAAGTCATATATGTGCTGTCTTGTGTGAGAACGGGTTGCGCCTTCAACAAGCGAGGCGTCACAAGCAGGCCAAATGCCTTCAACAAGTGAGGCTTCACAGGCAAGCCAAGCGCATTCAACAAGTGAGGACATGCAAGCGCTTCAACAAGTGAGGCACATGCAAGCGCCTTCAACAAGCGAGGCCTCACAGGCAACCCAAATGCCTTCAACCAGTGAGGCTTCAGCAGCTGGCAGTCAAAACTAACTTTGCTTAATGAACTGTACAGTAATTTTAAGTGTTGTGTTAGTATAGGTTACGTAAATTGTTAAGAATTCTTAACTTCAAGATGTGTGGCATCAATCAAAAAGACAAACACCAAAAAGGTAAGTTGAGGTTTCTAGTTGAATATTTAATAATTATATGTGGCAAGGCAATTCAAATTATGTTGTTTGTAGTATAAAAGTAGTTGGAAATTGTCACTTTTGGACTCGTAGGTGAAAAAGTACCATTATCCGAAAAATGTGATAATCCGGCTGGGGGTCCTTCCCATATAGTCCGTATGATCGAGTGGAGACTGTACTTACAGGGCACTCAGGGAACGTGACCCTAAGCACATGCAGCCCGAGTACCTGAAAATACTACTCCCAGCTCACACGACCACCGTAAGAGCAGCACTGAAAACAAGTCACAGCACTGAGACAAGACCGGAGCTGGAGCCACACGACCATGCACGATCCCATCAGCCAAGGAACTGGGGTGTGAATCACCGGCTCGGGGGTCTGGGGCTCCCCCTTCCCCCTTCCAGGGAGGGGGGAGCTGCACAGACATGCGACGCGGCTCGTGTGACGTCATGCTTGTTTGCTTAATTTTTCTTTTGAGGAGTTCTGTCCACTCGTTTGTCAATTTTTGTTGTTAACCAGAATAGGGGTTTGTTTTATGGCGCTTACCTTTCTGGGTGCCTGTCCCAGTCGATAGCAGATATAGAATGCTCCAAATCACATGTGCATTCTATTCGCCATTGCTCCCCGTGCCTCTGTGAGGGGGGCCAAGTTCTGGCCCGTGGTCCCCGGTAGGCTAGAACTCCACCTACATTGACTGATGCAAAATAGATAGGATATCCATATCAGCAATGGATAGCTCCGGAGAGCCGTAGGGGCTCCCCCCAGAAATGCTCAAGGAGCTAAATGAAAACAAAGCAGTTGGTCCAGATGGAGTTTCACCATGGGTTCTGAGAGAATGTGCACCTGAGCTCAGCATTCCACTTCAACTGATTTTTCAGGCATCCCTGTTTACAGGAGTTGTAGCTGATGTGTGGAAAAAGGCTAACATAGTTCCAATCTACAAAAGTGGAAGCAGGGAAGACCCCCTTAATTATAGACCTGTATCATTGACAAGTGTAATAGTCAAAATATTGGAAAAATAATTAAAACTAAATGGGTAGAACACCTGGAGAGAAATGATATAATATCAGACAGACAGTATGGTTTTTCGATCTGGAAGATCCTGTGTATCGAATTTACTCAGTTTCTATGATCGAGCAACAGAGATATTACAGGAAAGAGATGGTTGGGTTGACTGCATCTATCTGGACCTAAAAAAGGCTTTCGACAGAGTTCCACATAAGAGGTTGTTCTGGAAACTGGAAAATATTGGAGGGGTGACAGGTAAGCTTCTAACATAGATGAAAAATTTTCGGACTGATAGAAAAATGAGGGCAGTGATCAGAGGCAATGTTTTGGACTGGAGAATTGTTACAAGTGGAGTACCACAGGGTTCAGTTCTTGCACCAGTGATGTTTATTGTCTACATAAATGATCTACCAGTTGGTATACAGAATTATATGAACATGTTTGCTGATGATGCTAAGATAATAGGAAAGATAAGAAACTTAGATGATTGCCATGCCCTTCAAGATGACCTGGACAAAATAAGTATATGGAGCACCACTTGGCAAATGGAATTTAATGTTAATAAATGCCATGCTATGGAATGTGGAATAGGAGAACATAGACCCCACACAACCTATATATTATGTGAGAAATCTTTAAAGAATTCTGATAAAGAAAGAGATCTAGGGGTGGTTCTAGATTTTTTTTTTTTTTTTTGAGATATATACAAGAGTTGTTACATTCTTGTACAGCCACTAGTACGCGTAGCGTTTCGGGCAGATCCCTGGAATACGATCCCCGTGTAACACCTCTATAATGGAACACCATTGTTATACCACTATAATGGAACACCATTGTAATACCACTATAATGGAACACCACTATAATGTATACTAAACTAATAATGTACACACTACTACTTATCCTGAGTAACACTTCCTATCAGTTGCACTTGGTAACACTGTTATTGAACACGGTAATATGAGCTGACATATGATGGTTACACCGGAACCAAAAGGTACACTGCGAAACAAGGCAATGCTACACAGGATTAAGTATGCTGCCACCATCTGCCTTTGACCATTGAGACTATATCAAGCAACGAGGCAAGAAACATTGCTTGACTTGGAGAGTACTTTCTATGACTGTCATTAATTATGGGATGGTTGTCAGCCACTATATCCAAAAGGCTAAGAGGATTCAACAATTGACACAGATGGGAAATTTAACATGAGTTTATTGAGAACAAAGTTATGCTAATCACCAATTATAAATCCTATTCTAACACTGGCCAAAAGTTAAGAAATTTGGACATGGAACAAAACCTCAGAGATCACACACACATTACCTTAAGACCTCTGTCTCTCCCTGGCTGCAACCCGTTCTCGCAAATTCGTAAAGTCAATATTGACTTATTAACTACGTGCATAGGTGATATACTAAACATAATAGATACCCTTAAAAAGATTCATAGAAAACACCGACCTTACCTAACCTTGTTAGTATCTTAAGATAAGCATCTTATTGCTTCGTAATTACAATTATTACCTAACCTATACCTGTTATAGGTTAGGTAATAATTGTAATTACGAAGCAATAAGATGCTTATCTTAACATACTAACAAGGTTAGGTAAGGTCGGTGTTTTCTATGAATCTTTTTAAGGGTATCTATTATGTTAAGTATGTCACCTATGCACATATTTAATAAGTCAATATTGACTTATTAAATTTGCGAGAACGGGCTGCTGGCTGAGATGTTCTTCACAGACCCGCTCTCGATCCCGGTGTCCCGCACTCTCCTCCTAAGTCTCTACAGGACCAATACACCCCAAAAAAAGGGGGAAAGGGGGGATATTTGCTGTTGCTAAGATCGAAAAGAGGTCGGACCACACGTGCACAAACACTCAAGAATTTTCATTAAACTTGTTTGATATTTACCATACACTGTTCAAGAGAGGAATTATTAATTACGTGTGTGACTGACCTTTGATCTGGCTAAAAGGGGGAGATCCATGGATGTTTACACATAAGAATCTGGAGTCTAATTCCATTGCAATGTTTGACAAGAGTATCATGAAATATTACATACTTGAAACTATACTGACTAAGACTAACCCAGGAATTTTTTTAATCAACATACAAGATAATCCAGAGGTCATCTGGGCTGACCTCTTGGAGAAGGCTTCCCTGGGTACAAGTTTAATGAAAATTCTTGAGTGTTTGTGCACGTGTGGTCTGACGTCTTTTCGATCTTAGCAACAGCAAATATCCCCCCTTTTTTTGGGGGGTGTATTGGTCCTGTAGAGACTTAGGAGGAGAGTGCGGGACACCGGGATCAAGAGCGGGTCTGTGAAGAACATCTCAGCCAGGGAGAGACAGAGGTCTTAAGGTAATGTGTGTGATCTCTGAGGTTTTGTTCCATGTCCAAATTTCTTAACTTTTGGCCAGTGTTAAAATAGGATTTACAATTGGTGATTAGCATAGCTTTGTTCTCAATAAACTCATGTTAAATTTCCCGTCTGTGTCAATTGTTGAATTCTCTTAGCCTTTTGGATATAATGGCTGACAACCATCCCATAATTAATGACAGTCATAGAAAGTACTCTCCAAGTCAAGCAATGTTTCTTGCCTCGTTGCTTGATATAGTCTCAATGGTCAAAAGCAGATGGTGGCAGCGTATTTAATCCTGTGTAGCATTGCCTTGTTTCGCAGTGTACCTTTTGGTTCCGGTGTAACCATCATATGTCAGCTCATATTACCGTGTTCAATAACAGTGTTACCAAGTGCAACTGATAGGAAGTGTTACTCAGGATAAGTAGTAGTAGTGTGTACATTATTAGTTTAGTATACATTATAGTGGTGTTCCATTATAGTGGAATACAATCCCCGCCACGAAGAATCGTTGTTACAACCAAGTACACATTTTACTGTTGCGTTAAACAGAGGCTACAGTTAAGGATTTGCGCCCAGTAAATCCTCCCCGGCCAGGATACGAACCCATGACAAAGCGCTCACGGAACGCCTGACGAGTGTCTTACCACTACACCACGGAGACTGTATAATAGATAGAAAACTATCACCTGAGGACCACATACAGAATATTGTGCGAGGAGCCTATGCCACGCTTTCTAACTTCAGAATTGCTTTTTAATACATGGATGGCGATATACTAAAAAACCAGCGTTGAATGTAATGAAACGCCATTTTCTGGGTGAGTCCCGGAGGCTCCCCGGAGCTATCCCAGGCTGATATGCTAATGTCAGACTTTGGCATCAGTCATGTGTATGGAGTTCTTAGGCCTACCGGGGACCACGGCCAGAACCGGGCCCCCTCAGAGAGGCAAGGGGAGCAATGGCCTATAGAAGCCCCCGTGTAGTTGGAAGCATTCTATGTCTGCCATCGACCGGAACAGGCACCCAGAAAGGTAAGCGCCCCAAAACAAACCCCTATTCTGGTTAAAATTGCTACCTAAAACCGAACTAGTGGATAGAACTCCCCAACCGAAAACAAGCAAACTAGTGTGACGTCACACACTGCCGCGCCGCTGTCTGCGCAGCTCCCCCCTCCCCGGGAGGGGGAAGGGGGAGCCCCAGACCCCCCTGCGCCGGCTACCCACACCTCAGTTCTTGAGGCTGGATGTCAAAAACGCAAAAAAAAACGCCGACCGGAGGGAGGGAGGGATGCCGGGGAGCCTCCGGGACTCACCCAGAAAATGGCGTTTCATTACATTCAACGCTGGTTTTCTGGGGGGAGCCCCGTCGGCTCCCCGGAGCTAACTACCCACAGGCAGAAAAAGAGGGACTTACCCGGGAGGCGGTCGTCGCTCACCCCTCAACTCGAAGCCGAGACAACTGGCTGCAACCGCCGACCCAAAGCAACACAGGCCCGACGAGGCCCAGGGACATTCACAAGGTAACGAGCAGCCAGGACCCTGTTCGACCGCCAAAATCCCCGCGCCCGAATATCAGACCAAGACATATTCCCAAAGACGGCAGCAAGAGCCGCGAACTTACGAACGTCATGGGCACGGGGATAGACCGCAGGCTGGCTGGACCTAATAACCCTGCGGACGACCTGAGAGACCCGAACCCGCGAACAGGGAAGAAGGGAAACCGGATCAACCCACAGCGCGTCCCTGGACACAGAAGCTGTGGCGCGCAAATAACGGCGAAGCGCCGCAACCGGACACAAAACATGATGCACCCCCGGCCTGACCAACCAAGCATCAACCACCCATGGACCCCTCCGGAACGCAGCAGTCTCATTCTTCGCCAGAAAAGAAGGAGACGGCTGCAAACGAACAAAACTATCACCACGACCAAAAGAGCAGAAACCCCTGCGCCGGAGGAGAGCATGAAGCTCCCCTACCCGACCCCCAGAGGCCAAAGCCAACAAGAAAAGTGCCTTGGAAAAACAATCCTGGACCGAAGGGGCCACAACGAAATGAGGAGATGAAAGGAAAGCGAGCACTCTGTCCAAAGACCAGGACGGCTCAGGCGACGCATGAGCAGGCCGAAGGTGAAACAATGCATGAGACAGCTTGCGAAACGGCGCAGACGTAACATCGATACCGAAAGCAAGCTGAAGCGGCTCCGCCAGCGCCGCACGATACGAAGCGACAGTGTTAGGCATAAGATGACGGTCCTGAAACAACCACGAGAGGAAGGACAAGACCACCCGAACAGACAAGGAGCTAACACGACGAAGACGCAAAAAGAAACGGAAGGACCGCCAGGAAACTTCATACTGCCGCCGAGAAGAAGCCCTCAGGTGGGACACCAACAAGGAGGCCACCTGATCACCATAGAGATGATGATAGACTCGAGTCAAAAAAAACCATACGCGAAGACTCGAGGAGAAGATCAAACCAGCTACGTGACGTACCGGCCCGATCTGCTGAAAGAGGCGGAACCGCGGGAAAACCCTCGGGTTCGGACACCGAGCAACCAGCGCCTGAAACCAAGGCTGCGCCGGCCACCAAGGGGCCAGAAGGACAACTCTCCCCCGGTAAGTCTCTAAGCGAGTCAGGACCTGGAGCAACAGCCGAACCGGGGGAAAGAGGTACAGGAACCCCCACCTCGACCAGTCTAGCCGAAAGGCATCGACCCCGACGGCCTCGCAATCGGGGAAGGGCGCCGCATAAACGGGAAGACGCCGCGACCACGCCGACGCGAAGAGGTCCACTTCGGGGCGCCCGAACGTCTGGCAAAGCCAACGGAAGGACTCGTCGTCGACCGTCCACTCCGTGGAGAGGGGAACGAAGCGAGACAGGGCGTCGGCCAAGACGTTGGACACGCCCCGTACGTGAACCGCCAGGAGAGCCAAACCCCGAGAACTCAGCAGACGAGTCACCCGAAGCGACCAACCCCAAAGAGACAAGGACCGCATCGAACCCCCGCGGTTCAGGCAATGAACCACCGGAGAGCAGTCCGAATGGAGCCGAATCGTCGATCCGCGGGCCACCCGAATCCTCCCCAGAGCAAACCACACCGCCGCAAACTCCCGCACCGTACTGTGAGCTCGACGGAAGGACGGATCCCAACGCCCCTGGCCGGCCTGGTGAGCACTGGTCACAAAACCCCAGCCGAGAGACGACGCATCCGTGTACACATCGAGCGAGGGCTCGGGTAGGCGCCAAGGCACTGAACCCCGAAAAACCCGAAGAGGAAGCCGGTGACGCAGCAACCGACGCAAGTCCCCCGGGGGTCGAACACTGCGATCGCGAGAGAGGCGGAAGGGGGAACCCCGAAGGAACCAGAACAGCCGTCGAAGCCAAACCCGACCCAGCGGGTAGACCACCATCGCGAAGTTCAGGCTCCCGCACAGCCCCTCGAGCAACCGCCGGGTGACCCGAGGGCCCTCCAGAAACAGACGAAGGCGGGACAGCAGCTGCAGGAGAGACTCCGGAGGGAGAGACAAAGAGGCGGTTCGAGAGTCCCACACGAGACCCAGCCAAGTCCGAACCTGAGAGGGAACCAGATGGGACTTCTTCCAGTTCACCAAGAACCCGAACCCGGCGAGCTGGGAAAGAACCAAATCCCTGGCTAGCAAGCAAGCTGACTGGCTGGGAGCCCAAACCAGCCAGTCGTCGAGGTAGGCCAACACCCGAACACCTAGGAGACGCAAACGAGCCACCACAACCCGTGTAAGGCGTGTGAACACGCGAGGTGCCAGGTTCAACCCGAACGGGAGACAACGAAAGCGGTAACTCAGACGCCCCACTACAAAAACCGAGCCAGTCCCTGAACCGCGGATGAATCGGGACATGCCAATAAGCGTCCCGGAGGTCCAGGGACACCATCCAAGCTCCCGGCTCCAAGAGGAGCCGAACCTGAGACAGCGTAGTCATCCGAAAGGAGGGGCAATGAACCCAGGGGTTCAGACGGGACAAGTCCAGAATGAACCGCAGGTCCGCGCAGTCCCGTTTCGGAACCGGAAACAGACGGGAAACCCATCTGAGGGACGACGTCGTTTCGACGACGCCCAAGCGTACCCACTCCAAGACGACTCGACAGAGCGCAGGGGAAGAAGCCTGCCCTGCCAGCCCCGACCCCCCAAAGGGGGGAGGGGCCACCCAACGCCACCGCAGGCCGCGAGACACGACCCGAAAGGCCCACAAATCGTGGGACCAGGCGCGGGCGAACAGCGCAAGCCGCCCCCCCATCGCCCCGTCAAGGGGGCAAACCGCGAAAGGGCCGGCGACCCTTACGAGACCCAGAACCCCGCACAGCGCGAACACCGCGCCGACCAGACGAGGGAGGGTCCGCAGGAGGAGCCAACCCCAAACCTGACACCAGAGGCCTACCACGACGAGAGGAACCCCGAGCCCTGGCACGACCTTTCCGGGAAGACCCACCCCGGGCCCCCCGGAAAACTAACAAGTCCGACATCGGACGACAAGCCGCCGACGCAGCCTGAATAAACTGCGCCACGGCCGACTCCCCAAACAGGAGAGGACAAAAAGGTGAAGAACGCCTAAGAGCCAGAGCCCAAGCAGATTCCACGGAGGAACCCAGCACCGCCTGCCGACACGCGAGACGGGAAGCATAGAACAGGGAAACCGCATCCCGCAAAATCGGCGTGAACAGCTTCAACAAGGCAGCCGACGAACGCGCAGCCGAGGACAAGGTGCCGGACCCCGGGACGGACCCAAGCGTCCCCACATCCTCCACGAGCCAATCCGAAGACAGCTCCAGGAGGGAAAAGAACCGCAAGGCCGAACACAAAAGGCCCCGGGCGCGCAAGTCCTCCGCCACGAGCGCCGCCGAAAGGGAGGGAACCTGCACATGGAGCTGAATAACGCCCACATCGCGGGGAAGGGCAGGGGCAAACAAGCACTCATTCAGGTACTCAAGTTCACCCCCCAGGAAAACCTGAAGCACCGTGGAAGCTTCCCGCCACTCCAGCGTGCGGGAACGACAGAAGGAATGCCAGGAATCCAGACCAAACAAGGGGCAGTCTGCTAGCCAGGACGACTCCGGAACCTCGTAACGGAGCCAGAAAGGGAACGAAGTCCCAAACCTGAACGTGGACGGATCCATTTCCGAGGCATAATCCGGGTCACGCAGGAGGTAAGCTGCAAAAGCCGCTCGCACCACACCAGGTTGGATGCGATAAGCCGAAAACCTCCGGAAGGACGGAACCGACGTACCCGGGGGAACACGGAACCGAACCCGGGGAGGGGCCGACACCAAATCCAACTCGTACGCAGAGGTGGGAAAAGAAAACCCCACTCCTTGTAACAATAAGCCCCGCTCAGTGGGAAGAAAAACCCAGGCGGGGTCCAGCGGGGCCCAAGGCCCCCAAGTCAGCCCCTCCCCAGCCTCGAGGTCCGTCACCACAGGACCCGAGGCCGAGTCCTCTCCCCAAGCCCCGACCCCACAAGACAAGGACGGAGCAGCCGGAAAAGCTGGAGGAAGGGGGGCCCACTGGTCAGACCCTGAAGCTTCGGCCGGGAGACAAGACTCGAATGCCTCTGCCGCCCCCCCGGAAGGGGCAACCCCCGAAGCTGCCCGAGTCTCGAGATCAAGTAACCCCTGCTCCGACCCCGAAACCCTCAGACGCTTCGGGGCCGGAAGCAGGGGCGGGGGACCAGAACGAACAGAAGGGGAAGGACGAGGAGGTGCGGACTGAACCAGGATCGAAGCGACCCCCACCCCCAAGTCCGGGTCTCGAAAAGCAAAGCGGGGCAGCCCCGGGGCATCCGGGGAAGCAACCAACCGAGCGCGTTGCAACAGACGAAACCTAGACTGCAACGCACGTGCCGCCCGTACCCGAATAGAATCATCAGAGGATTGGGTAAATTGAGTCACAAGCAAGCAGCAACACTCACAGGACTCAGGGTCGAAAGTACCACCGACCCAACAGGCAGCGTGGCAGAGGCAAAAACAATGAGGGTCACCCTGAGACAAGGGGACCGAGCAACCCTCAAACTCGCACACAGCAAGTGGGGACCCCGGGGTCACATCCATCGGACCCACGCGCCCCCTAGGGGATTCCCAGGGTCCTGAGCGTTTACTTTAAGAGGACTCGCGCTCAGGTAGTCCCAGGCAGGGTGCTGCAAACCGGCGCCCAAAACTACCAAGCAAACTTCTAAAGCTGAACCCCAGGGGACCGCCACCACTCACCGGTACACTCACGGGGACCTAGCAGGGGGCGCCACCGAGGAGAACAGTGGAAGGGCAAAAACAAACTGAATAAAATGACAGAACCCCCCACCAGGCAAAAACAAAAAGAAAAACAAAACCCCGCAAGAGGACAGCGAACCCCAAGGAACAGAGCCGGCCGCGATGTCGGGAAATACAAGCTGAGCAGCACCCTGCGCCCCTACCAGTGCAAACTGCCTCTTACCTGCCGGTAACAAGGGAGAACAGAACACCCAAGAGCCCAACAGGCGACCGAAAGGTAAAACGGACCAGCAGAGGCAGACCCCGAGGAGCCTGTGGAAGGTGGCCCCAAGCCCCAAGGGCAGTACTTACAGGGCACCTAGGGAAGGCAGCCCTAGGCGCATGCAGCCCGAGTACTGAAGATAACTCCTGGCTCTCGCACCCACAAAACTAACACCACACGCAAAGCACAGTGCAGTAGCGACACCGGAGCCAGAGCACACGACCATCGCCTATAGCATCAGCCTCAAGAACTGAGGTGTGGGTAGCCGGCGCGGGGGGTCTGGGGCTCCCCCTTCCCCCTCCCGGGGAGGGGGGAGCTGCGCAGACAGCGGCGCGGCAGTGTGTGACGTCACACTAGTTTGCTTGTTTTCGGTTGGGGAGTTCTATCCACTAGTTCGGTTTTAGGTAGCAATTTTAACCAGAATAGGGGTTTGTTTTGGGGCGCTTACCTTTCTGGGTGCCTGTTCCGGTCGATGGCAGACATAGAATGCTTCCAACTACACGGGGGCTTCTATAGGCCATTGCTCCCCTTGCCTCTCTGAGGGGGCCCAGTTCTGGCCGTGGTCCCCGGTAGGCCTAAGAACTCCATACACATGACTGATGCCAAAGTCTGACATTAGCATATCAGCCTGGGATAGCTCCGGGGCTCCCCCCAGAAAAATTGTTCATGACTTTTGTTAGGCCAAAGCTGGAATATGCAGCAGTTGTGTGGTGCCCATATCTTAAGAAGCACATCTACAAACTGGAAAAGGTGCAAAGACATGCTACTAAGTGGCTCCCAGAACTGAAGGGCAAGAGATATGGGGAGAGGTTAGAGGCATTAAATATGCCAAAACTAGAAGACAGAAGAAAAAGAGGTGATATGATCACTACATACAAAATAGTAATAGGAATAGATAAAAACAGGATAACAGGATAGATAAACAGTAACAGGATAGATAAAAACAGATCCCATAGCAGTAGGAGAATGCTCATCAAACTTGCAAATCCCTCTGTTAAGTTTGACCTCATACAATCAGCTGCTAAGCAAAAAACCAACCTCTATATAAATGAGTGCCTTACAAAGCAGCGCGGATCCCTCCTCTTCAGGCTGCGTACAATTCGCAAACAAAACCCTGGTCTTATCAAGCAGTGCTACACTAGGAATGGAACGATTATTGCAAAGAAGGAAAGTGCAGGAAAAAGATATGAAATAAGGTGTGACCAACAACTACTGGCCTTTAGTGATTGTGGTATATCTGAAAACTTGAACCCAACCAATGCCAATACTTAAAATAACTTTGAGTGCCTTAGTCTAACCTAACTTAATCTAACTTTGTCCAAGGTGTTATCTCTGCCTTACCATTTACCTAATGTTCTCTCATTCATATAATTTCCTCAGTAATCAGTCAAGTCTCCATGCACTTATGCAAGCATCTACCTCAGTATCATTGTAAAATCTTTCTCTTAAATCTAATTTTACCCTATTCTTTTTTAAATTTTAAATTTAATTGTTCTAATTTATGTCATTTATAGAAATTATTGATCTCATTTTGTTTCCTTAATTAAGTTCATACTAATTATAGGTTAAAGACCTAAGCCAAATATAATTAATTATCTAAGATTATTTTACTTTACAATCATCATTTGTCAATTTTGTATATATTCATCTTGACAGTTTATTTTTTTTTTTTTTTGTTCTCTCCACCAAACTTGTGTATCCTTTATGGCTATCTAGTGATCTTTATTCTACTTCTAATTGTTTCAATTCTTTTGTTTACTTGCATTTATTATTGTGTTTTGCTATAATTATTCTCTAATTATAGCAGACTTTGTATTTATGTAAGCATTTACCTCAGTGTCTTAGTAAAATCTTGCTCATAAATATAATCTTACCCTGTTATTTTTGTTTTTGTTTATAATTTTTAAATTTAATTGTAATTTGATTTATGCACCATTTATTGTAATAAATTACTGAGCTCATATTTTTTTTCTTAAGTTCAAACTAATTATAGGTTCACAACTAAGCTATATTAAATAATTGATTTTTAAGATTATCTTTACTTTACGATTATTATTTGTCTCTTTATTTTTTGCTATATATTATTCTTGTCAGTCTACTGTTTTTTTCTTCTCTCTTAACCTAACTACTGTATCCTTCCTGGCTATCTACGGGAATCTTTGCTCTACTTCTAATTATTTCTATTTTTTGTGTATCTACATTTATTGTTGTGTTTTGCTACAATTACTTTCTATTTACAGCAGTTTTAGTATTTAACTGTTCCTGTAATTGCTTATCTTATTGTATCGTGACATTATTGTATCTATATGCTTATTGATATTGATCCTGATCAAAATCTTCTGTCTCATACCCACACAAATCAGCACATTGATCATCATTATTGCAGGTATTACACAGCAAATCTTGCAAAAAACAAACTCCTAAATACCACCTGCTTATCAGTTTACAACCAAAATGTTAGGTCACTTGGTAAACATTTTGATGATATAAATGTACTACTCACAGCACTAGGTACTAATTTATCATTTATCATTTGAACAGAAACTTGGCTAAGTAAAGACTAAACCCAACTCTACAATTTAGCTGGTTTTAAAGCCATTCATAACTGCAGGCCTAATAAAAAAGGAGGTGGCACAGCAATATATTACAAAGATACCTTCATCTGCAATAGTGTCATCAGTGATAGAGAATTGTGAATATACCTTTGCCAAGTTCTCCAGTAAATCCCTTAAATCCTCTCTGACTATCGGTGCCATCTATAGATTTCCTAATACCAACATAGCTTCATTCTCAGATAACGTAAAGAATCTTATCATAAATAACAATCTCAACAAAAATCACATCATTCTGGGAGGTGATTTCAATATTGGCCTGGGTCTTCAAAACAACCCTCAAGTTCACTATTTCCGTAACAGCATGCACTCCTGTATGCTAATCCCCACAATCACCAAGCCCACCCGAGTCACTCAAACATCTGCCACTACTCTGGATCACTTATGGACTAATATAACATCTCCCCTTACATCTGGGGTAATCTATGACAGAACAACTGACCACTATCCTACCTTCCTCATAGCAAACATGGACACAGCACCACCAGAGCAAGAAACTCTCATTCAGGCTACACAGTGAATCAGCTTTAGGCAATCTTTCTAATGCACTTCACAATATTAACTGGGAATCTGAATTTAATAATACACAGGATATAAACTCATTAACTAACCTCTTTCTCTCCAAAACTCTAAGCCTCTACAACACTCACTGTCCCCTCCTTACCAAACAAGTAAGTGATAAAAGAAAAAAAACCTGTGGCTCACAAGTGGCATAATCAAATCAATCAACAAAAAACACGAATATGAAAAGAAATTTAGGTTTGGCCTAGTTACAAAGGAAGTAGTTAAGAGGTACTCATCAGTGCTTACCAGGATCATAAGAAAAGCTAAACTTTCATATTATAAGACTAGATTCAAAGAAGCAAAAGGCAACATGAAAAGCACATGGAAAACCATCTCTAATATCCTGGGAACTAAACAACACTCCCACAACCAGATAACACTCTCTAAGGATGGCTTTACACCGTCATCTGATTTAGAAATGGCAAATGAATTTAATAGCTTCTTTTCATCGGTTGGTGCTAACCTTGCCAGTAAAATCCCACAGACTCAGACACATATCAACACATATCTCTCAGGCAGCTATCCAAACTCTCTTCTCCTCTCACCAGTCAGCCCGACAGA
Source organism: Procambarus clarkii (assembly GCF_040958095.1). Taxonomy (NCBI): domain Eukaryota; kingdom Metazoa; phylum Arthropoda; class Malacostraca; order Decapoda; family Cambaridae; genus Procambarus; species Procambarus clarkii. Next base: position 15,338,739 of record NC_091182.1, on the reverse strand, counting down.
TGTTGTGTCCATCTTACACTCACTAAAAACCAAAGCTGGGAACATCAGTGAAATATCATCCATTATATACAAGAGCGCCTCCCACGCCCTTGCCCCACCTATAGCTCTGCTGTTCAACAAATCCCTTGAGTGTCATACCTTCCCTGATATCCTTAAAAAAGCAAGAGTAACACCAGTTCATAAAGGAGGTAATCCGGCAAACATAAACAATTATAGACCAATATCAAACCTACCCATACTATCAAAAATATTTGAAAAAATTATCTACAAACAGCTTTACTCCCACCTCGTAAAATTTGACATTCTTAGCCCCTGTCAGTTTGGCTTCCGCTCCCAAAAGAGTACCAACGATGCAATTATTAGTCTCCTTGATATAATTTACTCAGCCCTTGACAAAAATGAGTTTCCGATTGGACTCTTCATTGACCTGAGAAAGGTCTTTGATACTGTTAATCACAATTACCTCTTACGTAAACTCCATCATTATGGAATTCGAGGCCATACACTGGACTATATCCAATCCTATCTTAGTGATAGAAAACAATGTGTAGCCATCAATAATATAACCTCTCCCACTACCAATATCCGTTGGAGTGCCACAGGGCAGCATTTTGGGACCTATCTTATTTCTTATTTACATCAATGATCTGCCTAACGTCTCTAACATTCTGAAACCCTATTTTGTTTGCTGATGATACTACCCTCATCTACTCTAACCCCAACCCACATACACTAAATAATGTTGTTAATAATGAACTAAAAAAAGTTCACTTATTGATGTCAACCAACAAACTAACACTTAACATAGAAAAGACCTACTACATCTTATTTGGAAGCAAATCTACAAATGCAATTCAGCTTCAGATAGACAATGTAAACATTAGCAATAAAAATGATGGAAAGTTTCTTGCCTATTCCTAGACAAGAGACTCAACTTCAGTACCACACATAACTAAGAAAGTCTCTAAAACAGTTGGTATACTCTCCAAAATCAGATATTATGTACCTAACTCTGCTCTCATCTCTCTATATTATGCACTAATCTATCCCTATCTTAATTATGGTATCTGTGCATGAGGTTCAACTACTGCAAACCACCTCAAGTCCATCATTACCCAGCAAAAATCTGCTATCAGAATAATAACAAATTCTGCTTCCAGACAACACTCAGCCCCCTTGTTTAACTCCCTAAACATGCTAAACATAATCTCACTCCACAAATTCTCTTGTGTCAACTACATTTACAAAACCCTGTTCTTAAATGCAAACCATGCTCTGAAACTCTCCCTGGACAGATGTAATAGGACCCATTATCACCACACCAGAAATAAATATCTCTTTGATATCCCCCAGAGTTAAACTTAATTTGTGTAAACACTCTATGCAAATAAAGGGACCCAGTTAATGGAACTCACTCCCTATTGAATTGAAAAGCTGTCCAACTTTTGCATCATTCAAAAACAATACTAAAAAGTACCTAATTTCATCTTCATAGTTTTTTACCTTTTGCTTTAAAACTGCACTGTATCTATTGCTACCCAATCTTTATGTACTCAACCTGAACATCTTTATCATTGCGATCATTGCTGTCTTCTTATATGTACTGTCAATCTGCTGTATGGTGTCTATTAATCTTGTTTAAATTACCAATCAAGCTGTCAGTGTAATCAATCAGAGTTTTAATATACCAATGTGATTTAATATACTTTCTAATCTCTCTCATCTCATTTTTTTTCTTGCAATGTATTTGTTATCATTTTATTAATTCTGATAGAATTTACCTACTTAAAATTATCTGTTAGATTAAGGACCTGCCCGAAACGCTGCGCGTACTAGTGGCTTTACAAGAGTGCAATTACTGTACTATGCTATGTATTCTCACAAACCCAATGTACCTTCTTGTATATAAATAAATAAATAAATAAATAAGGAATTGATAAAATCGATAGGGAAGATTTCCTGAGACCTGGAACTTTAAGAACAAGAGGTCATAGAATTAAACTAGCTAAACACAGATGCCGAAGAAATATAAGAAAATTCACTTTCGCAAACAGAGTGGTAGACGGTTGGAACAAGTTAGGTGAGGTGGTGGAGGCCAAAACCGTCAGTAGTTTCAAAGCATTATATGACAAAGAGTGCTGGGAAGACGGGACACCACGAGCGTAGCTCTCATCCTGTAACTACACTTAGGTAATTACACTTAGGTAATTACACAGTACTTGCCAATCCATAAACGTACTATTATAAATGCATATTTTTACCGACTTTTTAGCGATAAATCTGATTATTATAAAACAATCACAAACGACCACCATTATCGGGAGCTCTTATTGATCCCTGTTCGGGTGGGGTAGGAGGATGCCACGCCCGGAAATCCCCAGTACGGGTAAATATATTTGTTGAAAATCAATTTATTAATGTATTGGAGTGAATTTTTCATGACTTTGTTGACAAATAGTGTGAGATTTTCTAAAAATATTTCAGAATTGTTTGATTTTTTTATGGTTAAATTGTTAACGTGCAAAAGTAATGTCTAAATCTCAGCACTCAAGGCAAACAACTCCAAATAAAGGCCTGGGAAATGTAACAAAATGCACTATAACAAAATCCTAAACTGCCGGAAAAAACTACTCGATACTTCTCTGAACTTAAATGAGGCTTGAGGTTATCTTGAGATTATTTCGGGGCTTTAGTGTCCCCGCGGCCCAGTCCTCGACCAGGCCTCATTTGGTTAGTCAGGCCTGTCACGGGAAGCAGCCCGTGACAGCTGACTAACACCCAGGGGCCGGATTCAGGAAGGTACTTACGAAGGTTTTTCCTCTTAGCTAAGAACGTTTTCCCTCTTAGCACCTTCGTGGCGGCTACGTCCGTATTCAAGTAGCTACACTAAGTGGGAAAACCTTCGTAAGTTCATTCCGGGATTTAAGTGTGGTTTCGACCACTCGTAGCTTTACGTAAACTGGATATGTCATTTTTTCTCTACTACATAACACTGGGATCGATTTATGATATTGGAACATGACCAAAATATTATAGCTGGGGAATCTAGTGAAGAGGAGTCCTTCATGTTAGTTATATATGCATTCTCTGCTTGAAACTTGAAGTAAATATGTATTTGATGATAGTAGAATTAGTTTTATAAAAGCAACATATTATACCCGTAGTTATTAAGTAAATAAACACTGGTGAACATGAAATATGAGAGAAGGTGATGAGCCCTGCCTGATGGGATCATTTACTATCACCAAATGCCCCTGTTCACCTAGTAGTAAGGGGCACCTTAGCTATACATACCCATTTCTAATTTATTTAGTTTGGTTTTATTTTGAAATTAAATCTGGGTGAGACAAAATAAAAATATGCTGCACAAATGATGTTAGGTAAGGAGAAGGGTAAAAATGTCAAAAACTTTATTCATTGAATACTTAAAGCTATAATTATGACTATATAGATTATTAAAAAAGAGAGAGGGAAGTAGGGGTCCAAGACCTCTTCCTGTTATAGAATTTGGGTGTGGAACAAGTTATTATCAAAAGAAGGCACCATGCCAGGAAGGCTATGTAGCAGTAAGGCAGTGAGGTGAGGCAGCTACTTATTTGAGAAATGCTTATTTTATTTACCTTATAAGCTGAGGCAACTTATTTTATTTGAGGAATACTCAGCTGATTCCTCTACATTTAGCATGGAACAAATTTGTGTCCAAGACCTCTTCCTGTTACACAATTTGGCTGTATGTAACCAAACTAGAAGTGCTCTACAAATCAAGGGACCCAGAATGTGGAATGACCTCCCAAATCATGTCAAAGGCTGTACCTCTTTCAATTAGTTTAAGAGTTAAACCAAGCACTGCCTAATTAACTCCATGTAACCTAACTTACCTCCTAAATGTCAACCCATGTCTTGCTATTTTTTAAACAACGCTGTTTACCAACATGTGCAATTGCTGATTTATGCTATGTTAACCCCCCTTTTTGTATTTTTTTTTCCTTCTTTCAACACAATTTATACCTAATCCCGATTACTATTAAGTTTTAGTCTGTGTTTTTTTCCCCCACACCTTGCCTGAAACGCTATGAGTATTAATGACTCATATTGTATGTACTAGCTCTGTCTATAAATCCAACATTATGTTTGTAAATCAACTGTATGTACTTTTCCTGAATAAAATGTATTTATTATTTATTTTTTAATCAGTAAGTATTAAAAGAAGGCACCAAGCTGGGAAAGCTATGTAGCACCATTGTGTGTAACAATAAACCAAATTTTTTTTAACAAATAATGCACCTGTATGGTAAAACAAATCCTGTCAGCTGTAAAAATATTGATGCAGTTATTTAAATGAAAAATATAATGAAAGAAATATTACTGGTTTATTTTTATCCTATTTTTTTGTACTGTACAGTATATCCAAGGAAGTGAAAAATTGAGACATAATGCACAATTTAATGAATGATTAGCATGGATTAGCAGTTCAAAAGAAATATGACTATTACATATCAACATGAGATCTTAATGATCCATGGTCAACATGATTTAATAAGGATAATACAGTACTGTATTTGTAATAATACAAACTATAATTTAAAATCTTTATTACTGATTTTTTTATTAAGAAGATTAGGTATACACAGCAATGTGCTGCTACCCTATTCTATATGGAATATTACACAGTGGAGATAAAAAACTAGCTATAAGTTTATCTAATACTCCCATCTCACAGGATGGTTAGACATACAATACTGTACATGGAATCAATTTAGAAAATACCAGCCTCAATACAAAAAACAAATCAACTCTGACTAAACAACTCTTCGCGATTTTCACAAGAGGTAAGCACTGAATCATGGAAACATTATATTATAATTACTCTTACCAGTTTCTACAAGACTCCTGTCAAACAATGTATTTTTAAACATGTTTAGGTATACGCAGCAAAGTGCTGCTTCCCTGTTCTGTATAAAGGACCACACAGTACAGATCAAAAACCAGCTACAAGCTCATCCAATGTCCTCACCTCACAGGATGGCCAGTCATACATGGAATTAGGAGAGAAGAAAATACTTAATGCTGATCTATTAGCCTCCACTGGCAAAATCTGGGTGCAGTACAAGAATATCTTCCAATATTCCTGAGTGTATGAAGTAATTACAGAGCTCAAAATACCTCATACCATTTGGTATGAAGTCACTGATAACAGGGCAATCACAGATATAGTGTTGGAGAGTATGTTCTCTCAAGTAGGACTGAAAACAGATTTTTTTTCCACCAAGAGGACTATAAACCAATGGAACCGCCTACCCGCTGAAGCCGTAAATGCCAAATTCCAGCTAAAAAATATCATTAAGACAATTGGCGGGCCCTTTAACAAGCCGCCGGGTTTCTGTCCTCTTCGAGGTCACTAGATAGTTAGTGGCCCTTGGGTAAATTCAGGAAATATATACAATAATTGTCAGCGCATCTTCCGAGCAACAAGGACAGCTACACAGTATCTCTTAGAATTACGTAGGTAAACAACAAATGTAACATATTTGTTTACTACAATGTCGGTGCTGGCTGTAGAAGTTGAAAAAACATTGTTTTATTTCAAAATATACTAATTTTATAAGAAAATTTGACGTAAATAGGAGGCAGTAGAGTTCCGATAAGCCAGCGCTAAATCTTCAATATGAAGAATGTTGCTGCTCTCTGATTGGCCAAACGAAACACAGTAGTGACCTCTATCGGCACGCAGGTGAACCAACAAATTTCTTCCTAAGTGGACGTTATTGAATTGCACCTAAGCGGGGCCTCGTAGCCTGGTGGATAGCGCGCAGGACTCGTAATTCTGTGGCGCGGGTTCGATTCCCGCACGAGGCAGAAACAAATGGGCAAAGTTTCTTTCACCCTGAATGCCCCTGTTACCTAGCAGTAAATAGGTACCTGGGAGTTAGTCAGCTGTCATGGGCTGCTTCCTGGGGGTGGAGGCCTGGTCGAGGACCGGGCCGCGGGGACACTATTAGCCCCGAAATCATCTCAAGATAAGCATCTTCTTAGGGCACACTTAGGAACCTTCGTAGCAAACCCACTTACGAAGAAATACACAGAGCTTCCTGAATCTAGGTCCAGGCCTCCATCCCCAGGAAGCAGCCCGTGACAGCTGACTAACACCCAGGTACCTATTTTACTGCTAGGTAACAGGAGCATAGGGTGAAAGAAACTCTGCCCATTGTTTCTCGCCGGCGCCTGGGATCGAACCCAAGACCACAGGATCACAAGTCCAGTGTGCTGTCCTGAGGCTTCTAACACTCTTGGAACATAACATAGAAGAGGCTTGTAACACTCTTGGAACACAACTTAGAAGAGGCTTGTAACACTCATGGAACAAAACTTTGAAGAGGCTTGTAACAAATGTTGAGTAAGTACTGGGATGCTGAGCGTGTGAGGAGTGGTCAGCCAACTTCAACATTGATCAAGTGACTGAAGGTTTAATATGGCAGCGAGGGCAGTTATAACTATGTAAAACACTGGTATTATAGAGCAAGATAAGAACCAGCTATCACTTACTTAACTGGGATGACCAGGACAGTCAATAGAGCAGTAGCCAACACAGACACCACAGCGTCGAGGGAAGGTGGAAGCCGCGTCTTATTGTTTACTCTTGAGGAAAGGAACAGCAGCGCGCGGAGCGGCGGCTCCACCAAGCTTGGCCATGACGTCACCGTTAACAGTGACGTTACACAAGCGGCCATGACGTCACCGTTAACAGTGACGTTACACAAGCGGCCATGACGTCACCGTTAACAGTGACGTTACACAAGCGGCCATGACGTCACCGATAACAGTGACGCTACACAAGCGGCCATGACGTCACCGTTAACAGTGACGTTACACAAGCGGCCATGACGTCACCGTTAACAGTGACGTTACACAAGCGGCCATGACGTCACCGTTAACAGTGACGTTACACAAGCGGCCATGACGTCACCGTTAACAGTGACGTTACACAAGCGGCCATGACGTCACCGTTAACAGTGACGCTACACAAGCGGCCATGACGTCACCGTTAACAGTGACGTTACACAAGCGGCCATGACGTCACTGTTAACAGTGACGTTACACAAGCGGCCATGACGTCACCGTTAACAGTGACGTTACACAAGCGGCCATGACGTCACCGTTAACAGTGACGTTACACAAGCCGCCATGACGTCACCGTTAACAGTGACGTTACACAAGCGGCCATGACGTCACCGTTAATCAGTGACGTTACACAAGCGGCCATGACGTCACCGTTAACAGTGACGTTACACAAGCGGCCATGACGTCACCGTTAACAGTGACGTTACACAAGCGGCCATGACGTCACCGATAACAGTGACGCTACACAAGCGGCCATGACGTCACCGTTAACAGTGACGTTACACAAGCGGCCATGACGTCACCGTTAACAGTGACGTTACACAAGCGGCCATGACGTCACCGTTAACAGTGACGTTACACAAGCGGTCATGACGTCACCGTTAACAGTGACGTTACACAAGCGGCCATGACGTCACCGTTAACAGTGACGCTACACAAGCGGCCATGACGTCACCGTTAACAGTGACGTAGTTACACAAGCGGCCATGACGTCACTGTTAACAGTGACGTTACACAAGCGGCCATGACGTCACCGTTAACAGTGACGTTACACAAGCGGCCATGACGTCACCGTTAACAGTGACGTGACACAAGCCGCCATGACGTCACCGTTAACAGTGACGTTACACAAGCGGCCATGACGTCACCGTTAACAGTGACGTTACACAAGCGGCCATGACGTCACCGTTAACAGTGACGTTACACAAGCGGCCATGACGTCACCGTTAACAGTGACGTTACACAAGCCGTCATGACGCCACCGTTAACAGTGACGTTACACAAGCGGCCATGACGTCACCGTTAACAGTGACGCTACACAAGCCGTCATGACGTCACCGTTAACAGTGACGCTACACAAGCGGTCATGACGTCACCGTTAACAGTGACGCTACACAAGCGGCCATGACGTCACCGTTAACAGTGACGTTACACAAGCCGCCATGACGTCACCGTTAACAGTGACGTTACACAAGCCGCCATGACGTCACTGTTAACAGTGACGTTACACAAGCGGCCATGACGTCACTGTTAACAGTGACGTTACACAAGCCGCCATGACGTCACCGTTAACAGTGACGTTACACGAGCCGTCATGACGTCACTGTTAACAGTGACGTTACACAAGCGGCCATGACGTCACTGTTAACAGTGACGTTACACAAGCGGCCATGACGTCACCGTTACTAGTGACGTTACACAAAATTATGAGAAGGATTAAGACAGAGGAGGACAGCTTGAGGCTTCAAGAAGACCTGGACAAGCTGCAGGAATGGTCGAACAAATGGCTGTTAGAGTTTAACCCAAGCAAATAAATAAATAAATAAATAAATAAATAAATAAATAAATAAATAAATAAATAAATAAATAAATGTTTATTTAGGTAAGGTACATACATACAAGAGATTTTACAAAGTTTCTTGGATTAATAGATAGAGCTAGTACATACAATGCCTAAAGCCACTATTACGCAAAGCGTTTCGGGCAGGAAAAACATTAATGACTAAAGCTTAATACTAATGGGTATAAAGAATAAAATGTGTTGAGAACAAATAAAAATAGAGGTAAAAGAGGGGGGGAACATGGCTGAAAAAGCAGCACAAATACAATTACAAATTATTACAGACAATTACATTCAAACAGCGTTGTTTTGAAAAAAAAAAAAAACAGACATGGGTTGACAACAGAGGGGTAGGGTAAGTTACAGGGAATTTATTAGGTAGTGCTTCGTTTTTATCTTAAACTGGTTGAGAGAGGTACAGTCGTTAACATGGTTGGGAAGGTCATTCCACATTCTAGGTCCCTTGATTTGAAGAGCATTTCTAGTTTAATTAAGTCGTACTCTAGGAATATCAAAACTGTATTTATTTCTGGCGTGGTGCTCATGGGTTCTGTTACAACCTTCTATGAAGCTTTTGAGATCAGGATTGGCATTATAGTTTAGCGTTTTATATATGTATAATACACATGAGAGAATGTGCAGTGACTTAATGTCTAACATATTCAGAGATTTGAGTAGGGGTACCGAGTGATGTCTGGGGCCAGAATTGGATATTGTCCTAATAGCAGCTTTGTGTTGAGTAATTAGAGGACGTAAGTGATTTTGGGTAGTAGAGCCCCAAGCACAAATACCATAGTTGAGATATGGGTAGATAAGGGAGTAATAGAGAGTCACCAGGGCAGGGCGTGGTACATAATATCTGATCTCAGAAAGAATGCCCACAGTTTTTGAAACTTTTTTTGATATGTTTAGAATGTGTCCCTGGAAATTCAGCTTGTGGTCAATGAGAATGCCAAGGAATTTGCCATCTAATTTGTTACAAATTTGGGTATTGTTTATTTTGAGATTTATTTGATTAGAGGATTTATTGCCAAACAGAATATAGAAAGTTTTGTCAATGTTAAGGGTGAGTTTGTTGGCAGTTAGCCACAGATGGACTTTATTTAGCTCAGTATTTACTGTGGCATTTAGAGCAAGGGGATCAGGACTGGAGTAAATGAAGGTTGTGTCGTCAGCAAATAGAATTGGTTTGAGGTGTTGGGAGGCATTTGGAAGGTCATTAATGTAGATGAGAAAGAGGAGAGGGCCAAGTATGCTGCCCTGGGGAACACCAATGTTGATGGGTAGGGTGGGAGAAATTGTATTATTCACAGAAACATATTGGAGCCTGTCAGTAAGGTAAGATTTGAGGTATTGTAGGGAGTGTCCTCTGACTCCATGATGATGTAATTTAAGAAGAAGGTTTTGGTGGTTGACAGTATCAAAAGCTTTACGCAGGTCCACAAACAACCCAACAGGGAACTCATTTTTATCAAGAGCTATAATCTTTAACGTTTTCTGGTTAGTTATGTTAGATTTGATTAAAAATACTCATTCTACTTGTTAACATCATAAATTAAATTTGCGATAATTTGAGCAGAGAAGTTCGACGACTGGATCACTGTGTACAGAAGGTTGATATGCCAGCAAACACTTTCCAGAGAGCAATATATCTTGGATAAGTCGCTCCACGACATTGTTGCTTGGACCATCGACTTCCTTTGATATTACATATTTACATCTTATTTTGTTATGAAATTATATTTTTTCAGAGTAAAATTATGTTTTCTCATGTTCTGCATCCAGCATCCACATTATAGTGAGTAAATATACCATATTACTTCATTGCTGACGTAATGCTAGGAGGGTTTGAGTAGCTTTGGGTCTTTAGTGGACAGAATCTCCAATAGATGGGGCGAGAGTCGCCCCATCTCTCTCGCCCGGGCGGTAGTCGAAACTTAAATTAAAATTGCTATATCATTGGTCTCCAACATGATATATTTCCTTTGGTGCACTCACAGTAACGATTATAGCTCAGTCTTTCTGGAGGCATGTAATATTTTAGGCTTCATTAGCGAATCTTTGTTAATTACACAACATATTGGCAAGTGCGTAGGCGTCTGCACTCCATGACCGAAAAGCTACTGAACGAAACTATAAAAAACATATATATCTTCACTTGAGCTTTATATATGTCTAATGTAATGTATTTAAAATAAAGCTTATATTTCTATCTTTCTTAATACATATAAAACATTTGTGTTTATTAACGAATTTACGTAAAATAAACATTGTTCTGAGAGAGTTGCTCTGTCGCTAAGTCTATGCGGGGGTCGGAGCTCGGCGATTATTAAAATACATGAATCTTCATTAGAACTTTAATTATGTCTATGATAAAGTGTTTAAAATGAGCCTTATATTCCTATCTTTCTTGAGGCATATAAAAAATTTACGATTATTTACAAATTTAAGTGAAATAAACATTCTTCTGAGAGAGAGTTGCTCCGTCGATCGATCTGTCCGGAGTCGGAGCTCTGCTATTATAAAAGTACACGTATCTTCGCTTTAAATTTAAATATGCCCATGGTAAGGTATTTAGAACGAAGCTTATATATCTGTCTTTCTTGTGACATATAAAACTCTTACGTTTATTAAGGAATCTGCGTGAAATAGGCATGGTTCTGAGATGAATGCTGCGGTTTTAGAGCTCGACGAGCGATGAAAACTGCCACTTTTATACAACTACAAATATCTTCGGTTTTACCTAAAATATTTGTCTGGTAGAGGTTTTATATATAGATCGCGTTTCTGTCTTTCTTCTGACTAATAAATAATTTTGGTTTAATCAGTTATCAAGATGTTTTCAACAATATTCTTTCAGCGTTCGTCTTTTCCAACTTGGGCGACCCTTTTGGAAGCACGATACTTGGGTTAACTCATCCTATAGTTGGGTCTGTTTCCAACTGGGGTTCGAATATCTACACGCGGCAATGGACGCCATACACATCCAGTGGGTGTTATTGGACCCCATACCCATTCTATGGGTGGTTGGAGCCCCATACCCATCCTGTGGGTGGTTGGAGCCCCATACCCATGCTATGGGTGGTTGGAGCCCCATATCCATTCTATGGGTGGTTGGAGCCCCGGCCATACCCATACTGTGGGTTGTAGTGGACGCCATACTCATCCTGTGGGTAGTATTGGACCCCATACCCTTCCTGTGGGTGGATATGGTCCCCATACTCATCCTGTGGGTGGATGTGACTCTCATACCCATCCTGTGGGTGGTATTGGACCCCTTACCCACCTAACAGGTGGTAGTGGACAATATACCCATCCTGTAGTTGCTATAGTAGACACAATACCATCCTGTTTGCAGTAGTTTACCCCATAGACATTCCAACGTAACATCGTTTTCTGTTAGTGTTCCTACAAAACATCCTTTAAAGATTTGTAAAGCACAAACTATGGTATATAATATTGATTGGTGAAGCACTGTTATTCTATGCAATAATTTTTAGTGCATATTATAATTTACTAAGAACAACTAATATTTCTCAAAACAAAACTACGAGCCTTCAATAGGAAGTAGCTGATCTGTAATATTCTAAGAGCATGGACAATAGTAGGTAAATTTCACAACCCATATGGGACCTGAAAACTACAATTTTCCTTATAATTGAACCAATCACGACTATTCTGCTATCTAGGTTGACGGACGGGTACTGTGAGACGTAAATTGGTACGTGAGGAAGAGTTTGGGCCTTGGAAAAAAAAAGTAACTGGGAATATATCACATATTTACTAATTCATATTCAACATATTGACTTTAAGCATTAAGTCATATATGTGTTGTCTTGTGTGAGAACGGGTTGCACCTTCAGAGGTGTGTGCCAATTTATTTCGGTTCCTCTTTCAGGATGAGGACTGTGCTGCCTTGAAGGACCCGACCTTTTTTGAATTCGGGTTTGTCTTTGCCTTTTGGTTGAATTATGAGGTTTCCAATTCTTTCTGGCTTGTGGACAACCCATTATTTTCTATGGATTTTGTGATACCTGAACACTTGCATGGCATGAAGTCAGTTTGGTGTTTCAGGTGTTCTGAATAGTTCTTCTTTTGCATTGCTTGAGGCTTGCCTGTTTGTGCTGTCCTTACCCCAGACTGGGGGAATGTGGTAGCTACATATTTGGTTTCCAATGCTCTCTGGTGTCTTATTTCACAGAGGATCACAGGGCTCATCTTCAGGTAGACACAGTTTCGTGCAGTTTGGCTGTGATTGAGCAGTTCTCTGATCAGCTTTGGGGGTGGCCTAGATACCTTGTCAGCAGTGTCTGAGATTGCTGCCTTGTTATCTGCGATTTGGGCTTTGGAGGTATTGCCCAAGCAACTCACTTTTCGCCTTCTGGAGGCAGTGGCAGGCTTCTATTTTGATTCATTGGTTTGCTGACAAGCTGTGTTGGCCCATGCATTAGAATCAACGTGGTCCCTTACCCTGTTGTCATTCTCCTATTTTTGTCTCTCTTGTTTCCAGAGGAGACAGTTTCTTTGGGTTTGTCGGCTGTGGATGTTGCCTTTCATCCCCTCGGATGTCTTTTTCTGCAACAGGGTTCTGCCTTTGCTGCATGGGAGAGGCATGCAAAGCTCCCAGCACTCTTTGTCATATAACGCTTTGAAAGTACTGACGGTCTTGTCCTCCACCATCTTCTTACTAACTTGTTCCAACCGTGTACCACTCTGTTTGCGAAAGTGAATTTTCTTATATTTCTTTGGCATCTGTGTTTAGTTAGTTTAAATCTATGACCTCTTGTTCTTGAAGTTCCAGGTCTCAGAAAATCTTCCCTATCAATTTTATCAATTCCTGTTACTATTTTGTACGGAGTGATCATATCACTCCTTTTTCTTCTGTCTTCTAGTTTTGGCATATTTAATGCCTCTAACCTCTCTTTGTAGCTCTTGTCCTTCAGTTCTGGGAGCCACTTAGTGGCATGTCTTTGCACCTTTTCCAGTTTATTGATGTGCTTCTTAACACTTTCGCGCGCCCGGCGAAGGTAAAAAAAAAGTGGTATGTGCACACGGCGTTTTTGACGCTTAAGCGTAAAAACAAAAATGTGTATACTCTTTTTACTCTCCTGACCTTAGTTCTCGAGCTACGTATTTCATTTTGGTACCAACGTGTTCGCAATAAAATTCTCTAGAAGAACATCAGTAAAAAAAGTCACGAAACGTATAGGGATACCAACACCAAATAAATAACTACGAATATGACTTGCCGTGAGCGCCCAATGGTGTACCAGTGATCCATGGTGTACCAGTGAACTTCCCTGAGACAGAGCTGTCTGCCGCATTTACGAAATTTGATGTGGTGTCGAGACATCAGTTTGCCTTTCTGCGTGGTGGATGGCTGCAGGGGCTCTGTCTGGGTGCACGTATGTTGCACACTGGGATTATTCCCTCCCGGGTGGTGGTGTGTGGATTCTACGTGAGGGTCTTCTACCAGGGCCAGATGCGCTCCTGCTTCAGGTGTGGTGAGGAGGGTCACTTCGCTGCTGGTTGCCGTGCTCCTCGAACAGAGGACCTGTCGGTGTTTCGTAAGGATGATTTTCTGCACTTGCCGGGGAGTGGGTCGTCCCCGGTTGGTCAGCACTCTATGGATGTGCCTGGTGGAGACTCGACCCTCTTCTTTCCCTGGGAAGAGGGTCGAGGCTTTGATTGGTGTGGTGTGTGTATGGCGGGTGTTCCTCTCTTTGTTCCTCCTCCGTCGGCCGTGAAGTCCAGCGGTGAAGAAGGCGCTGCTTGCGACGTGGGTTCCGGGGAGGCAGGAGACGAGGGGGCCGACCGGGTGGTGGCGTTGGAGGATCAGAGCGATTCGTTGCATGGTGTTGGCACCTGGAAGCTTCAGAGGTGTCCTCGTCCGCCTGCTGCTGTAGGTTCATATTCTGGGTTGCAGTGGGTGGTTGGGTTTGGTGTTGCAGGTGCGGTTCCCACGGAGGATTCCAATGTTACCCCTGGGGGATGCGTGGAGTTGGGGGTGTCCTGATGTTCTTCCAATGTCGCCCACTGTCGTATGTGCGTCCATAAACGGCCGAGGTTTGAATGCTCTTGCGGTCCAGTTGGGCCCGGTGAATGTTCTCCAGGTGTGTGGATGTGGCTCTGATACAGGAGCATAATGTTAGTGATGTGTCAGTGCTTCGGGGTTTGTGTGCTGATTATCATATTGTGCTGAACCCGACAAGGATGTCCTTTGGGGGGCCTCTTATGTTATTTTCTAGGAGAGCATCCATGTCCGTGCTTCAGAGAGTTGGATGAGGATGGTTGGGTTTTGTTTGTTCGGGTGGAGCTTTTGGAGGTCGTGATTTCGTTCCTGACGGTGAACGCCCCCTCGGGGGCGGTGCGTCACCAGGAGCGGGAGGAGTTTTTTTTGGGTGGGGCTTCTCTCCTTCCTGCGTCATGATATGCGGGGCATGATTTTTTTGGGGGCGTTTAAATTGTGTGACGAGTGCATGGGACTGTAGTAGCGCTCACCTGCATAATGTTTCAGATGCGCTGTTGGAGGTTGTGCGCTCTTGCGGGCTCTGCTCTGAATCTGCTCTATCCAATGGTGTCATTCAAAACCAAATTGGGAATGACGCATATGGAATTTCGAGATATATTGGCAATGATATTAACGTGGATTGGTAGCCGAATGGCTACCCAAACTACATTTTTGATTACACTGCTATATTCTGCACCAAAAGTTGCCGTGGTATGCCAAATTTCATAACTCTGGGTACTAGTCGTGAATTAACAAAGGGTCTAAGTTGGTAATTTTTGTGGTATTTATGCATTAATGGGACGAGAGCCCATTCAGTATGGACCTAATATTTAAGAACCAAAGCAGATTGACCTCTAATATTTTGCACATTTTCATTTGGGGTCTAGGGCTACTTTATTACAAAATTTCATTAGATTTAGAAAGGGTCGAGTGGGAGGCCTTTGGTGAATTCACATGGAATGACCCATACACCAGCCACTGTCAGACTCGGCACATCTTCCCAAATTCTAGATAATGCACAGACAACTTTCCTATAACATATGGAGTGGTAATGGCAATGGAAGAGGCAACTAGAGCTCAAAATTTTCATATCAGTCAACCTATAAGGATAAATTACAATGACACAACCAGACCAAAAGACTGCAATTTATCTAGAAATGGAAATATTACTACAAGGAAAATCTGTATGCTTGCAAAAGCTGGACCCTTCAGGAAGATGCACACGAGTCGTGCTGTTGAGATACCCAGTCGACTTAACACTAGATCCAATACTAAACCGCAAGCAAATCTTGAATGCGGAATGATGGCTCACAAAAATATACAAAAGTAGTGACACGTCTGGTTCTTGTGACAGTCATGGGATATGCGCCACAAACATTAAATCTTTGAAATTGGAGAATGTACCGACTGAGAGCATACGTCCCGGAACCCCTGCGCTGCTTCAGATGTCAAATATGGCCACCATCAAACACGCGGCACAGAGCAGGAGAGATGTGGAGCGTAAAGCCTGAGGCATCCAACCAAAGACATTATAACAAAGCGCAAGACTACCCAGATCACAACAGCCAAATGTCCAAGTTAAGGTGGCAATCATCGTGCTAGGAGAACAATCTGAGCCACACAAAAAGAAAAGGTGCAGACAGCTGAGGTCAGGATAATGAACAGACCAGCACTACATACAGACACCAACGTCTGGAAAACTCTTGCACAGCCACGACAGATATGCACTCAAAGAACTTCATTTCCCGACTCAATCAACTCCAAATTAGAAAATAAACACAACACTGCAGAAATACATGGTGAAATATAATTACTTTGGTTCAATACAAGATTTACAGTTTTACGTAGGTACAGCAGAAAAAAAACTTTGAAGATCATGGCTTAAGACCGTTATTAATTGCTTACAGATAACGCAGACTGCCTCCCAAAAAGACTCAATAAATCACTTGTATAATGGACACGATCGTGCATTAGACCACAGTTACATAGGAAACAGTATGAGAAAAGACGGAACACAAGAGGACGAACACGACATGGACACACTACCAATAACAATCGGATAGTCAGGATACCAGTCCATAACGATCCACAAAAGCGGCTGCAGGAAACAGTAGCCACTCAGAATGAATATGTTGTAATGCAAGAGACAGACATGAACAATCAGTACAGTTTGATATGTAGCAACACCAACAACGAAATATTGGACGACAGAGATGCAATCAGATAACACCAGAAACCGGCATAAATAATTAATGCAGAATCAATTTCTGTTGGTGTTACCTGTCTTAATAGAACTTTTCTATGGAATCGACCTCCATATTCTCCGCTTCGCAAGCAAGTAGTCATTGCAAATCGGACAGCATTGATTAAATAATAATTATATTTGTTTTGTAAACATTGACTTTTAAGCAGAGGTATGCCAGAGTAAAGCTGTACGGCCAAATACGGGATTACACTTGTATGAGAGTGGAACTCTTCAAGGAGGAGTCCTCAGTCCTTGTCCTTTTACCATCCTAACTTTTGCCTTAGTCATGAGACCCTGCATCTCCTGTCTTACCCTGACAAATTGTTCAGTGTTAACACCCTAATGACTGGTGCCAACATAAAGACTTACACTTTTTATGGTTAATGACTGAGCAAAAATGCTTACAATTTAATCAAATTCGACATTCCTTTTAAGTTCAATCTACCTGTCTCTGATATTCCTGTTTATCTGTACCTCACCATTCAAGTGTCATACACACCAGTCACCAAGAAAGGTAATGAGAATCTTGCTCTTATCAAAGCTGTTACACTTGAAACAATTGCTCCTCCATCGAAAATTTTAGATCTCATGAGCACTGTCTACCCTGATGGCTCGGTCCCATCTTCTACTGGACGGACTGCAGCAGCATTTAGATTTTATAGAAATAACACATGCACAATACTGTCGGTGTCCTGTTGAACAACTGGCTATACTCCACACAAGAACAACTAGCAGCACTTTAACTAGCTACCAATAGCATTAAAAAACATAGAGGGAAGAAAAATATTTAGTCATTCAAAATCTGCTCTTCAACCAATCGAAAACTTCAGGAAGATCGACAGCAAGAGCCTCGTACTACCAATTATAAATGACCTGGAGATGCCTGGCTGCGCAACCAGAGGGTGCAGACGTCGGGATTCAGCTGTCAGTAGTCGTCTGCCGTTGCTAAACGGTGGTTTGCTGTGGGGGGGTGTGGTGCGCCCGCTGGTCGGGTCTCCGCCTGTCAGTATGGACGCGGCTGGTACTAGCCGTATTTGGAGGATCGACACTGTACGGCTGGACTTTTCTGTTGCTGTGAACTGGCCCGTTGAAGAGATTGCTCTCCTGGACATCCTCCGTGTTGACGTCCTCGAGCTCCTGGGCCTCGAGAAGTTATCGCCTACCGTATTGCAGTGTCGTTCGCCACGTCCCGTGTTTAATAGGAGTTTGGGCTCGCTGGGATGGCCGCACGCTTCCTCTTCCGGATTCGGCTGTATCTGTGGAGATCTCGGATCTCTGGGGGCCATTGTCGTTTGTGAGTGTTTACGGCGTGCCGGTGACCTTCCCCGAGGCGGCCCTCATGTCCTTGTTTACGCGGTTTAGGACAGTGGTGAAGCCCTATACCGTCTAGGTTCTCGTTTCGTGGGCTCTCTCTATGGACCTTTTATCAAGGTCAAACCCGCACGTGTTTCCGGTGTGGTGCTGAGGGCCACGTAGCTACCGGTTGCGACGCTCCTCATGCTGAGGGCCCTTCAGTTTTCCTGGAGGATGACTTTTCCCGCTTATCTGTGCGTGTGGATTCCCTGGCAGATCCTCGCTCTGTGCAGGTGCCTGGTGTGGTTCCCGCGGCGGTTCCAGTTGTCGCTCTGTCTGGACCTGGACCTCCGCGGGACTCGATGCGGTGCCTGACGTCGACTGGAGTGCACGCCCTAGTGGGCGGGCCGGTGTGCGGCCCTGTGACCAGCGTCCCAGGGGGAAACCCATCCCTTTCGTCCTCTCGTCCGGTGAGGTGGTCAGCTCTGAAGCAACTGTGGTTTTTGAGTGTGATGACCTGGTACTTCCTGTTCCCTGGTGCCCATCTACCATCTGGGTTCCACGGGCGCAGTGTTTTGTCTCAGGAGTGCCGAATTTGATGCCTCGGCCTATTGCGGATACTGGACATCTGCTTCCTGAAGTTTTCCTACTTGTTTGGGAAGCTTATTGCTTAAGGTTTCCAACTCGGGAGTACCCGGAAAAGTACGAGTGATTGGTGTTTGGTTTCTGTCTGTGTTGTGCGTGATGTTTCCCCGGTGCCTTCCTTGCGTGCACAGGTGGGTGCCCTTGTCTGTACGTGTGGGTGTTGTTCTTGCCCATGCGTGGCCTGTTTTGTTGTGTTTGCCATTTTTGTGCTTTGCCTTTGGTACAAGTGTTTGTGTTGTGGGTGTTTGGTGTAATTTCTTTTCTGTTGTTGCGCACGCCCCGTGTATTGTGTTGGGATGGCGGGCGGTGTGGTTGTGTACAGTCGCGTGTGCGTGTTTATTTTCTTGTCCACGTGAATTGCTTTATTATTTTTACAACATTTCTGTTATTTCTGTCTATATTTCCCTGTTTATGTATTTGCTGTATTTATTTTTTAATGTTTCCTGTATTTTTGTGTCTATATCAGTGGTTTCGGAGGCCTGTTGTTGTTATGTACTATTATGCACCTGTGTTTGGGTAGTTGGGCTGGGCTTGTTTGTGTGTGCTCGTTCTGTATTCGTGTACTTACGGTTTTGTGGATGTGACTATGTTTTATGTTATTTATATCTTGAGCTATTTATTTGTAACGTTCTGTTTTTTGTGATCAATCCAGTGCCCGTTTCAGGGTTTTCTCTTTTTGTGCCTTGTATCATGTTTTCTTTCTTGGTTTTTGTTGGGTATGCTTTGTTTGCATCTGTGCTTACTTATTTTGTTATATTTGTCCTTTATATATTTATGAATTTGTTATTCTGCTGTTGTCTGTTGGTACCTTGTGTATTTCTTTCATAAAAATAAAAAAAAATTATAAATGACCTAATCGCTGCACAGAGTAAAGGGTTACGATTTAACTTTGCATGGATACCATCACACAAATATAGGCCATCATAATGCACACAAATATAATCCATCATAATGAGACATTGCAGCCTAAATAGCGTGTAACAAAGCTGAAGTTAAATTAGACCTGGGTATCCCCATCTCTGCTGTCAAAACCCTATTGTTCCAAACGCTCAGGTCTGAGAGATACATTACCGACTCCTAACGACCTGAAAGCACCAGTATAAAAAGCTATGATTTGTTCAGGTCTGAAACCTACATTTATGGGCAGCACTAAATGTCCACCAGACTGCGCGACAGTGGTTGCCAGGATCAGGTTGGGTTAGTTACCTGTGGCAGGTGGCTACGGGTGATGGATCTCCCAATCCTGAGCACTCCAGATGCAAACTGTGTGAGCAGGAACTGGGGTATGATCTTGCACACTACATCACCGAAAGTCCAGTTATCAGACCATTCAGACCCGTTAGCATGAGGTACTAAGTTTTGCAATAACTTTATTCACATCGTGTTTTTGAGGATATCCTAATAATGCACCCAAAATTTGCCAGAACAGGCAAATACGGCCCCGAATGACTAACCATCCTATGTGATGGGGATTTAATCACGTAGCTAGCTTTTTGACACTGTACTCTTCCCTCATATAGTCTAGCATATCTGCACAAATGCACATGTACCTTAATATGTTAATAATAATAATGATGATAAAAAGTTACCATGGCATTTGCAGAAATTAAATTAGTAAGCTATGCTGATATAGCATTAGTCGCCAAAGGTCCTTCACTCTTGAATAAAGCACAAGTAGCACTAGATAAAGTAACGGACGAATGTAGCATTTTAGGGCTCAACATATCTGCAGAGAAACCCAAGGCAATGAAACACGGTGACAACACTCCAGACAGGCACCTACGCATTCCCGACATTAACCTTCAGTGGGTTACACAACTCTGGTATCTTCGGGGGATTAATTCTAAAATGACATTCAGCCAGTAAATTCAATATCAGAAGGCATATAATTGCGACTGAGCAATTATCACATGGTACATGGCGACTGAGCATTATCATCACAATAAGAGCAATCACATGGCACAGTCTAGGAGCTGGACAGTATTAATGTTTTACATAGGCATCGTTCGTTCCCTAGTTCCTTATGCAGCGTTTTCCTTAATCACTATTCCTCCAGACCAATCAGCCAGTCCTCCAAACAAAGATCCAAAAGTGATTCCATGCACCCGCCAAACCCTCCGTTTATGAATGAAAAACGGTATACACACGACTCTCAACCGATTTCATTAGAACACTTCCGGAACAAGTGCTTCACTGACGAATTTTGTTCGAACCACAACGCTGTAAATGCTTCACCCACGCACTACAAATACAAAGTCAACAGAACCTAAACACCTAACCTAACCTAACCTTTGCCTATATATGCACAATATGCTATTATATTATATTAATTTATCTTTGAGAAAATTCCCGTTTTGAATGAACAGCACGTAAAAATTTTGGAGTGCATCCTTGGGGTCGACTGCTGGATGTAATGGACTTTAGTCAAGGACGAGCTGGGCCAATGGGCACAGGTTGAGGTTTTTCAAAACGAGGTAATGAGACATGACATGAGCTCCTAGATGAACGAAAATATTAAGCCTATGACTAGAATTTAAACTAACATCGGTTGAAATAACCATAAATGGGCTTGATGCATTGACCAAGATAATGATTAGACAAAGAATAGGTTCACTTGAAATTATAATCACTGGAGCACCAACTCGGAACCGAAGAGCTTCAGACTCCAGCACGTGGACCCATTGTGCAATAAACACATCATACATAAGAGGTCACAAATACAATCACTGAGTGGGTTGTCGACGAAATACATGCAGACTTCTTTATGCAGGCCCCTTGGTAATCCATCTGCCAGCAGACTTTAAGATCATTGCACTTTAAGAAAAAAAGAATCTGCCTATTCCCGATCTGTTGTTTCATTGCACAGATGAATACGAAGCAAACTTACCTGACAGCTTCACTTCACTGACGGATCAGTAGACCAGCAGGGACAAGAATCTGGAGCTGCAGTTAAGGCAGTAAATTCTGAAGCTAGTTGGAGAGACTCAAACAGGTGTTCTACCTTACAAAAATGCTAGCCATTCAAAAGGCTTTGGAACCTGCTCTTGTTGAACAGACATTGCAACATCCATCTGACTACAAATGTCATAGCATTAATGTGAACACTCGACAGTTAAGATTGGAGGATACTTATGCAAACTTGCAACAAAGAGAAAAAACTAGACATTTACATACTAGTTTAGCACAGATTAAGTAAATAATTGAGGGGAATGCCAAAGATGTTCAGTGACCACAACACAGCAGCTGCAACAGCAGTATCAGTGGGATGGATCACGAATTTGACCAACTACGAGCCACTTATTTAGATGAAAGGGAGTAATAGAAAAACGGGGATTGCACCAGCCTTCAATGACTTAAATGTAAAGATATGGTTATGAAAACCAGGTCTTTAGCAGCACACGCAGGCCAGAGATGAAATGATACGTGAAACAGCTTCTGAAATTGCACCATATAGAATATTTTGATTTTTGTCTAATTCAGGCCTTCCCCACAGTCATTGATATCCACCCTACAAATGTACTAGGTGGCCCAGAAAATGTTTAAGTTTGTGGGAAAGTGCGAGTTGCACGATTTTGTTTATAACGTCAGCTTTGAAAAATTCGCAAGGGAAGGTATTAGCCTAGTACTACAAATTTGGCTCCTGTGACAGTTGTAGGGGAGTTCGTTCCCATGTTGGGCGTGATTGGCTACAGCCCTGCACCTTCCTCTAATCAATAGGAAAGGTGCAGGGCTGTACCTTCCTATTGTTTTGGGCGAACCGAGCTACCAGACAGCTCGTAGGTCCCGATGATGTAACTGTTATCTCAGACTTGGACGAGGAAGGACGTATACGTGAGTGCTCAAAGATTTTTACTGGATTACCTTTTGTATTGTAAAGTGTAGCTTTAAAGAGGCAGCAATAGACCTCTGCTTTACGTGAGGGGCGGCTGATGACATTTTGAAGAGGTATATGGGATGGAAGAGGCTGTGCAATAAAGACTGATGCAGGAGGGCCTAGTGAGGGGTCGCTCCACAGCTTAATGAAGTGACCAAGGACATCAGCCACAACCCTAAGAGTAACTGTGGACAGTGCAGTCACCCTCCAGGTCCTCAAGGCAGTCCCAACGAAGTGAGGGAGTCGGTAAGTGACCAGTGCAAACGAAGTGCCGATGTGGAAGTGGCCAGTGACAATTTTCACTGAAAGTCAGAAAGTTAGTGACAGGAAACATTACACACTGATGCAGGAAGGCAGTGATTAATGAGGATTTACCTGTCGAGCCGAGAAACTATTGGTCAGCAGAGACGGTTAGTGTTAAATATTGGTCAACAAGTAGTGACAGTGGTTGCGTGGTTCTCGGCGCTAGTGTAGCTTATTAGTGTGTGAAGCCACTTCCCGACAGCTACACGGGGAAGGCGAGCAGGCTAGTAGGGCGAAGTGCCTTCGCAACAGCTTAGCCCAAGAGGGTTCAGGAAGGGCCCCGGGAATGCGATCTGTGACACTTAGGAGGAAGCCCAGTAGTGGCGGGCTCCGCAATGAGGAAGCTCGAATGTGAGGCTAGTGAATACCCACCGAGGCTACTGGAAAGTGGAGTGGATTGAAGGGTGTACCCAACATCGGAGGACAACTGGTGAGGGAGTGACATCATTAGAGACAGCATCTGATGCAGTGGCGAGACTTGGGCCAGGAGCAGCTCTTCGCCCCAGCTGATATTAGCCAACTGTTATTACCCCTCTCCCATATCCCCTTATGGTCAGGAGCACCGTACGGAACAAGTTTTATAATATAATTGTCAGGATATGCTTTGTTTTGCATTTATTAAGGTGTGCTGATTACTAATGTGGCATAATCTTCAAGCTAAATCTGTAGCCTAGTAGCTGTTAGAGGTCATCTTCTGAATTTTGGCCAAGAGAATTTAAATTAAATGAAATTTTGGCTCAAAACCTTATGATTATTGGATTATTACTCATTTGTCAGTGTCACTATTTACCAGTATCTCTGTAATGGAGTGAAAACTGAAAACCATGGCTGAGAACGGCTAATAAATACTAAGTGAATGAGGCTAGTGCTACCAGTGTGTTGTATTTATTATTCTCGGTAAATGTTAGTTCTTTTTAGTTACCGTACTCCCCTCTATTATGCTTTGCCATAACACCTATGAGTTAGTGAACTCGCGCCACCACTGAGTATTAGAATAATTCAAGACTGTCCAACACTGCAGGAATGGTTTAAAAACACACATGAGAGGGAGGAGGAGATGCAGGCTAAGTTACCGTTGTGATCAGTTATTTTAATGCATTATCACAATTTAATTATAATTATTACATATATAATTATAATATCATAAATGAACCAATTTTTAAAAATTTCTAAAAAAAAAATTGATTTAACTTCCTCAATGTGTCAAATTGAAAGTAATTGTTTAGAATCTGCACTAGGCGGAACATGTTCTACGGCATACTTGTTAGCTGCTCTGGTTTTGAGCAATAATTTGTGCTTAGTGCATTTTAGTTTGCACTTTAATTCTAGACTTTAAGCAGTTGGCATTTCTCTTCTAAGGCAGTTTTGTAGTTTTCAACCTCGTCCTTCCCCCTCCCCATCCGACCCGTTGACGCCACGAGGGGGCTTGGTGGTCGGCTGCCAGTGTGTGATGCTCCATGGGAGAGTCCTCTGTCCTTTCGAGGCCTTATGGTCCTGCTGCTATCTTCTCCAATTATGCCAGATAGCTTTTCCTTTTCCTTATGTTTCGTTTTTCTCCCACCTCTTCTATCTACTTGTCGTTTCCTGCCGACCTTTTGCTTGTTTTGGTTATTCTTTTGGACTTCTTCTATTTTGATGCCTGGGTGCTTGGGGAGGCATATTCTTGTGCCTGTAGAACTGTAGTATTCAACGTCGATTGTGAGGGGAACCTTTTATTGTCAATCCTCCTTTCGCCACTGAGCCCGATCTCGACGGATTGACGATTCTTAAGGTGGCGTTTGTGGGGTGTAAACTCACGACGCACCCCTAGGGGGCACCGGCATGATCGGCGATAGCTTCTTGTTGGGTGTCCTGCCTCTAATTGTGGCTCCATGGTGGGTATGGGGGCACATTCGTGAATGAATGTTTTTCCTCTCGTTTCATGTCGAATTCTGTTTTTTTCCCTTCTCAAGCTCGTGAGGTGGGCAACC
Source organism: Procambarus clarkii (assembly GCF_040958095.1). Taxonomy (NCBI): domain Eukaryota; kingdom Metazoa; phylum Arthropoda; class Malacostraca; order Decapoda; family Cambaridae; genus Procambarus; species Procambarus clarkii. The sequence continues at coordinate 15,313,941 of NC_091182.1, read as the reverse complement.
AAGCCCAGAGTCGGACCGTGTTGGAAGACCGGGCTCTGTAGCCCCCGTTGCATTGGGCCCCGACCTTGCTCCTCCTCCTGACCCTCCTGACTACTCCCCCCGGCTCCCCTCACTCCACTATGGTTGGGTCGAGCCACAAACCCCCAGTGGTGACCACCTCGTCCCCTGGCACAGCTCAGTTTCCAGTAGTGCCTACTGCGCGTTTTAACCCCTCTCTCTGGGGGTTCTAAACGCCACGCCATGGCCTCGCCACGGCCGCTCTTGTTCGATTCCTTCTCATGCTGATGCGTTTGAAGCTTCGTGGGCCAAATACTTTGATCTCCTCCCTCTTGATTCTACACCACCTGACGATTTCTCCCTCCATAGGCACCTTGTTAATTCGGTGGATGCCTCTGTTACCTTCAACCCCACCGGTGTCGGTACATGTGTTGTTGCTGCTCCTTCTCAGGAGGTAGCCTCCCGCTTGGCCGCCTTATCCTGCCTTGGCGAGACAACTGTTCGGGTCTCCATGAACGCTCGGTTGAATGCCAGTGTTGGCACTATTCTCCTCCTGCCCTAGGTTGCGACCGGTGCTCGGAATCTGCAGGAATGCCACGATGATATTCAGCAAGTCATCGAAGCCCAGGGCCATTCTGTCCTCCAGGTGGATACGTTTACTCGTCCTCCTCGTGGTCGTCGGTCGTCGCCATCAACCCCTTCGGGTTGTGAAGATTACCTTTGATGGTAGGACCCTTCCACCCTCTGTCATTCTTGCTGGTGCGAGGTGCTCCGTCCAGGAGTACATTCCCTGTCCTCAGCTCTGTAACAAGTGCTGGAGGTTTGGGCATGGAGCCCTCCGCTGCTCCAGTACTCTCTCTGTCCTGTGTGTGGGGACAAGGGTCACTTTAAGTCGGAGTGAACTTCTCCCCAGGCTTGCTGCTTCAATTGCGGTAAGGCCCACTCTACCTTCTCCCACACGTGTATATATCACAAGCTTGAGGCAGCCGTCCTCAACTTGAAGCACCGGGAACGTTTGTCTTTTCCCGAGGCGAGGCGCCAAGTTTGCCGTCTTCCCCCTAATGCTAACGTCTCTTATGCTCGCGTGTTGCGCTCTTCCTCTTCTCGTCCTTCCCGCCTTCCTCAGTCTCACAACCGTTTCCGGGCCTTAGACCCAGACATGCCCACCGCCTCTTCTGTTCCTTTGTGTTCTGTCCCGGAGGATCCCCCTCGTGCCTCTCTGTCTGGGGTTCCCCTTCTTTCTTCCCAGTCTGTCGTGTCTCTTGTCTTCTTCCTCGTCTCCCCCCGATCCTCCTTCCCATCCTTCTCTTCTGTCTCTTCGCCCTCCACGCCTCCTGTCAGTGCGGGCTGATGTCCATCGCTCTCCCAACGGCCGACGTGTGTACTCTCAATCTGTTTCTCCTGTTGAGATGCTAGAATTTGTTGCCTATATCATTGTTGCTGGGACACCTGTCTCTTTGACTCAGAAGTGTAAGCCTGGCTCCTCTCCATCCTCCTCCCCGGTGGGTAAGAAGGCTTCGCTTTCTTCCTCGCCCCCTACCTCTGACTCTCTCGCTCCATCCCCTCCCGTTTCGGTGGTTCCGTCACCTGTTCCTGCTATGGAGGTCTCTTTGGCCCCCGCTTCTCTCTCGGTTGCTGCCCTTGCTGAGGTGCACTCCCTGGTTTCTGCCCCTCCTGCTGATGTCCTTGACCCTCGGTTCCCCCCCTCTTCCCTTCCAGACCCCGATCGTCTGCCTAGGTCTGTCCTCAAGCTCCCCTCCCTCTTTCTTTACTCAGTTTACCCATGCCCCCTAACCCTGACATCGCTGAACCTGATCCGGCGCTTCTTTAGCATGCTGTGTTCCCTTTTCGCCTTTGTCTCTTTGTTGTTTTCTGTTGCTGTCATTTCTATTCTTGTCAATGTCTATTCTTCAATGGAACATTCGTGGTTATTACACCAATTTCCTTGAACTCCAACTTCTGCTTTCACGATTTTCGCTCCTATGTGTCTGTCTCCAGGAGCCGATGTTAGGTGCTCGTCCTGGTCGCTTTTGTGGCTACTCCTTACTCTCCCCCCCCCTCCAGCTGTTGCT
>NC_091182.1:15100331-15311372 GCF_040958095.1 Procambarus clarkii | reverse complement strand
CTCCCACTCGTTTCCAGCTTCACTGATGGGTCTAAGTCTGCAGATGGTGTTGGCTACTCTGTTGTTTTTTCCTGATCACACGTAGATGTCACTTACCTCTGAGACTAGTATCTTCGGAGCGGAGCTTTATGCTGTTCTCTATGCTGTCTCCTGCTCTCTCATTGTCAATCTTCCTTTAGTTGTTGTTGTTGACTCTCGTAGTGCCCTCATGGCTCTTGGGTCCTTTAATCTGGTTCATCCAGTGTTTGTCGAGATCCAGCATTGGCTGTTTCTTGTTCACAGTAAATTTAAGTCGGTTTTGTCAAGTTTCCCAGCCATATTGGTGTCTCTTTAAATAAGCGTGCGGATGCTGCTGCCAGGGAAGCTGTCCACTCTTGTACCATCTCTCGTAAAGGTATTCCTTATTCCGACTTTTACCCGGTTATCCATTCCTCCATCCTTACCCGTTGGCAGGCTTCTTGGTCGTCTGTTACTTGTAACAAACTACGTTCTCTTAAAGGTTGTGTGTTCTCGTGGCCGTCCTCCTACCACCGTAACCGGCGATGGGAAACGGCTCTGGAGAGGTTGTGTATTGGCCATATTCGCTTAATTCATGGTCACTTGATTGAGCGCCGCCCTGCTCCTTATTGTCCTAATTGCATTGTCCCTCTTACGGTCGTGCACATCCTTGTTGGATGTCCTGACTTCCGGGACGAGCATCCGTGTTGTTTTCCGACCATCCCCTGCGGTCGCTTGTCTCTCGATAGTATTCTTGGTGACTCGGATACTTTTGATATCGTTCGCCTTATGCGTTTCTGCTTTCGTATTGGCATCCTTGGTGATATTTAGCGCCCTCTTATTATCCCGCACATTTGATGGTGCAACATAACCCTCCCGGTTTGGTGCCTTCTTTTTGATAATTACTTATTTTGAAGTGACAAAACTTAGACACTAATTAACAAATTTGAAATATGTTTTTCTTCAGTAAATTGAAAACCATTGCTAATGATGCAATAAAGAACAAGTTTGAACATCTGGCGATAATGTATCACAGACGGGAATTATGATGACTTTTTATGACTTTTAAATGACTGTGAGCATCTCGAGCACTACATGGCTCTTGATGGAAAAATTGACTTCCTGCACTGAATAGAAAAATAATTTGGGACAATTTGACATCTGTATTTCCGAATGTTGAAATTGCACTGTGTTCGTGTGCATGATGGTGACCAACTGTACAGTAGAACGTTCCCAGGGGGAACGAAGGGCCCCCCCAGCACACTGGGGTTTGCCCAGTAGGGGCCCCGCCCAGCACACTAGGGTTTGCCCAGTAGGGGCCCACCCCCAGCACACTGGGGTTTGCCCAGTAGGGCCCCCCCCAGCACACTGGGGTTTGCCCAGTAGGGGCCCCGCCCAGCACACTAGGGTTTGCCCAGTAGGGGCCCACCCCCAGCACACTGGGGTTTGCCCAGTAGGGGCCCCCCCAGCACACTGGGGTTTGCCCAGTAGGGGCCCCGCCCAGCACACTAGGGTTTGCCCAGTAGGGGCCCACCCCCAGCACACTGGGGTTTGCCCAGTAGGGCCCCCCCCAGCACACTGGGGTTTGCCCAGTAGGGCCCCCCCCAGCACACTGGGGTTTGCCCAGTAGGGCCCCCCCCAGCACACTGGGGTTTGCCCAGTAGGGCCCCCCCAGCACACAGGGGTTTGCCCAGTAGGGCCCCCCAGCACACTGGGGTTTGCCCAGTAGGGGCCCCCCCAGCACACTGGGGTTTGCCCAGTAGGAGCCCCCCCAGCACACTGGGGTTTGCCCAGTAGGAGCCCCCCCAGCACACTGGGGTTTGCCCAGTAGGGGCCCCCCCAGCACACTGGGGTTTGCCCAGTAGGCCCCCCCCCCAGCACACTGGTGTTTGCCCAGTAGGGGCCCCCCCAGCACACTGGGGTTTGCCCAATAGGGGCCCCGCCCAGCACACTGGGGTTTGCCCAGTAAGGGCCCCCCCCCAGCACACTGGGGTTTGCCCAGTAGGGCCCCCCCCCAGCACACTGGGGTTTGCCCAGTAGGGGCCCCCCCAGCACACTGGGGTTTACCCAGTAGGGGCCCCCCAGCACACTGGGGTTTGCCCAGTAGGGGCCCCCCCAGCACACTAGGGTTTGCCCAGTAGGGGCCCACCCCCAGCACACTGGGGTTTGCCCAGTAGGGCCCCCCCCCCCAGCACACTGGGGTTTGCCCAGTAGGGGCCCCCCCCAGCACACTGGGGTTTGCCCAGTAGGGGCCCCCCAGCACACTGGGGTTTGCCCAGTAGGGGCCCCCCCAGCACACTGGGGTTTGCCCAGTAGGACCCCCCCCCAGCACACTGGGGTTTGCCCAATAGGGGCCCCGCCCAGCACACTGGGGTTTGCCCAGTAAGGGCCCCCCCCCAGCACACTGGGGTTTGCCCAGTAGGGCCCCCCCAGCACACTGGGGTTTTCCCAGTAGGGCCCCCCCCAGCACACTGGGGTTTGCCCAGTAGGGGCCCTCCCCAGCACACTGGGGTTTGCCCAGTAGGGCCCCCCCCAGCACACTGGGGTTTGCCCAGTAGGGGCCCACCCCCAGCACACTGGGGTTTGCCCAGTAGGGCCCCCCCAGCACACTGGGGTTTGCCCAGTAGGGGCCTCCCCAGCACACTGGGGTTTGCCCAGTAGGGCCCCCCCCAGCACACTGGGGTTTGCCCAGTAGGGGCCCTCCCCAGCACACTGGGGTTTGCCCAGTAGGGGCCTCCCCAGCACACTGGGGTTTGCCCAGTAGGGGCCCCGCCCAGCACACTAGGGTTTGCCCAGTAGGGGCCCACCCCCAGCACACTGGGGTTTGCCCAGTAGGGGCCCCCCCAGCACACTGGGGTTTGCCCAGTAGGGGGCCCCCCCCAGCAGACTGGGGTTTGCCCAGTAGGGGCCCCCCCCAGCACACTGGGGTTTGCCCAGTAGGGGCCCCCCAGCACACTGGGGTTTGCCCAGTAGGGGCCCCCCCAGCACACTGGGGTTTGCCCAGTAGGGGACCCCCCCCAGCACACTGGGGTTTGCCCAGTAGGGGCCCCCCCAGCACACTGGGGTTTGCCCAGTAGGGGACCCCCCCCAGCACACTGGGGTTTACCCAGTAGGGGCCCCCCAGCACACTGGGGTTTGCCCAGTAGGGGCCCCCCCAGCACACTGGGGTTTGCCCAGTAGGGGACCCCCCCCAGCACACTGGGGTTTGCCCAGTAGGGGCCCATAATGCTGTTAAGACGGCCTTGCTGATGGGTGAAGAACACTAAAAAATCACCTAATCATTATATTTGATTTCTTCGACCTTTCGTCAACAATGTTACTTCTATAGGAACATATGCCTACTAGGGACACAATTATACTATTGTACATGGAAAAATATTTATAAGCATCAGTACACATCGCCCGATGATTGTCGTTCATAATCATAGTGAGCGACAAAGGACTGGGCGAGGTGACTGCTACCACACTACAAATAAATCTTGTCTACAAAGTTTACAATTCTTCTGGATTAAAGGAGCGCCATCAAACGATAGTATACTCGAACTTGAATTCACTTGAATGTGTGTTACTGGTGTCGGCTCTTGAATGAACACAGCCACAAATGTTGAGAGCCGCCTTCAGTCATTGGTGCCTGTGATTGTTGTATAACTCACTATTTCCTAGCAACTCCGAAGGGTGTTGAGTGATGCATAATACTGCCTTGCAAATTAAGAGCAAGATATCTACTCCGTATTTGTGGTGTCCAATGTAGCATACATTCCTAAGTGTGCAGTCTCTCTAACTGCACTTGTATTCATATACTACGTTAGGATACTTCAGTCTGTCAAAGGAGGGAGAAAATTTTTTTCCATGTGACAAGCTATTAAAGAGTTGTTCGACTAAATGATAAAATGAATCTGACTTTTTAATGCATGGTTTACAATCCTTGTCAATTATATTCAATGTAGTTTTTTCATTCTTTTTACAGGCCTAAGTAAATTGTTTTTTAAATACACTAAAATGTCTTTTTTTTTGTGTGTGTGTGTGGGGGGGGGGAAGGGGGCATACTCCCATGGAGCCATGAATTAATATTCTTACCATTCATGCATTTACTTGCATTAGTTGGTTTACGATAAGTCTGGGACGAATCTACCATAATTACCGCCACAAGGGGACTCTCTGCCGGCGCCATTTCAAGCTGGCAGAAAATGGATTTGGCCTGGGAAAACTTAAGAATCTGAACACTCATCAGTACAAATCATTGGGGTTTTGTGAGGAAAAATACATAAATACTCAGACCCCAGACAATATCTTGTTTGGAAAGAAACATTTCCGATTTCGTCTACATTTGGATAAACAACGTTGTTGATTATCTGCTGTCCAGCTGACTGGTATTCTGTGCAACCCAGTACGCAGGCGGCCCAAACTCTCGTACCTCATTCTCGTCGCCCATGACAATTTTTTTTCTAGTGAGGACCGTATCACTGACCAGGTCACTTAGTCCTATCCTGAAGGGCAAGGCAGAAGATTCTGAATATCCTGAAGATTCTCTGTGGGAAACGCCACAAAGGGGCACCTTAGATGTACCGAGTCTTTTCAAGGGAAGGTAGACCAAACAGCTCAATTAGGTGTTAGGTAACCCTGATTAGACCTAGAGTAATCATTCTACGACCTCCGTTGGAGGGGAAAGAATTTCTCCAGGCCAAGGTGTGTCTCAGGCATTAGGTAGGGCAGTGAATCGGTCCTCACTACGTGGAGACGACATGGGGAAGTCAAAGGCAATGGAGGCAGCTTTCAGATGGAGACAGTGGACCAAGGTGCAGCAGGCGCCGAAGAAAACTGCTATCGAGGCCTCATCATGTGCTGCTACCAGCAAGAGAGCAGACATAATGGACCTACAGAGGACAGCATCAGTCACACACCAGCCAGTGTCAGGCAATGCCTCTGCCCACAACCCAGCCACAAGACGACAGTATGAAACAGGAGAGGACAGCACCTTTCTCACACCAGACATCGTCAGACCCTGCACATCTTCGACAGACCACTTTCATACTGCATATAGAGTAGTAACGGCAATGGAAAAGGAACCACCAGAGCTCAAACTTTCCATTAGTCAACCTGAAAGGAGAAAAAATGATACCACGAGACCAACAGACTGCAAATTACTTGGAAAAAGTAAGTTCTGCAAGTGAAATCTGTGTGCTTGAAAAAAGCTGGACCCTTCAGTAAGAGACACAAGAGTCGTGCTTTTGGGATACCCTATCGACTTTATCCCGGATCAAGTACTAGAACACGAGCAAATCCTGTATGCGGAACGATGCCGCACAAAAGCAGACAAAGCAGTGACACGTAAGGTTCTGGAGACCGTCATGGGACATGTGCCAGAAATATTCAATCTTGGGAATTGGGGGATATACCGACAGAGACCATACGTCCCAGAACCTCTGCGCTGCTTCAGGTATCAGAAATACGGTCACCATCAACCACGCTGCACCGGACATGAGAGATGCAGTGTGTGTAGCCTGAGGCATCCAACCAAAGATTGTATAACTAAGCACAAGGTAAACCAGACCACAACAGCCAAATGTTCAAATTGTGGCGGCAAACATCATGCCTGGAGCACAACCTGCTCTGCACGGAGAGAATAGGTGCAGACATCTCAGGCCTGGATAAACACACAGACCAGTGTGTTTATCATACATCAACGTCTGGAACACTCGTGTACAGCCAAAGCAGAGACCCACTCTCACAGAAAAAATTCCCGAATCTACCAACTCCAAATCAGAAAATACACACAAATGCTGCAGAAATACAACAAAATCAAAAAGCATTTACTTTTGGAAACAAAACAAGTTTCCAGTTTTAGAAATCCAACTGAAAAAACATCGTGAAGATTATGGCAGAGACCATTATCAATTGTTTACAGATGCACAACGCCTCACAACCACACTCAAGAAATCACTTGTGTAATAATCGTGCAATAATGACAAGATCGTGCAGCAGACCACGGTTACACAAGAAATAGTATGAGACAAGGACGAAGCACAAGATGAAAAAAACGCGACATGAACATACAGAATACCAATAACAGTTGGGTAGTCAAGACACCAAACCACCAACATTCACAAAAGCAACTGCAAGAAGCAGTGACCACTCAAGATCAACAATCGTACAACACAAGACAAACACTAGCCATTGCAGTCTGATATGCAACACCACCAACAAAGAAGTAATGAACAGCAGAGATGCGTAGGTTCCAACAACTACACAAGGCGCGGTTATGAACTATCAATGCAACCCAATATGCAGTATCATCAACAACGGAATACTGGATGGCAGAGATTCTGACAACACAAGAACCGGCCATGAACAATCAGTGCAGTCCGATTTGCAGCGATATGTCTTGCGAGGTGGAAAATATAGACGTAGATTCTGAAGAGGAGTTCTACTAGAGCAGGCAACACGAACCGAAACCGTCGTCAGGCCATTACGAATACTGGAGTGGAACATACAACGTTTTGGAAATAAAAACCACACCCTTCAGGAAGCTACAATCAGTACGAAAGCAGATGTAATCGTTTAGAAAGAAATTTTTTTCACAGCTACGAAGTCTTCCAGATTAGCTAGATATCAGCACTATATTATACCGAATGAACAGGGGAGACAAAGAGGGTTATGATCCTAGTCAGAAACACCATACTCAGGAAGGAAATGGACCCAGTTTTATGTGGACATGGAGTATAGGTATTAGCAGTAACAGTGCTACATACAACGTCTACAAGTCCCTTAGACGTAAACTAGAAGCAGAGGCAGTGCTTGCCTTGGCCACGCATGAAAATGAAATTATTGCTGGGGATTTTAATGCTCATCATAGTTAGGTGCGACTGGGCCAGCCAATGCAGATGGGCGCCATTTAGCTGCAGCTCTACGAGAAATACCTGAGATTACACTTCTCAACACTGAGTAACCCACTCACATTCAAGGTGGTGCCCTTGATCTTACATTAATCTCAATAGCACTCAAGCATCAGGCGAAGTGAGAGGTAGAACCGGTGATCACCTGTGACCACCAGTGACCACTATGCTACTGTCACAACACTAAACATAGAACGTCCTCCCACAATACCTGCACAACCTAGGTAGAATTAAAAAAAAAAAAGTCAACTGGTATACATATCAGGAGGACCTTGAAAAATGGTATGCAACATACATGACACCTGAGAATTTGAACGCACACGAAATCAATCTGCAGGAAGCCATTGCAGCTGTTGTAAACAAAGTTATGTCCATCATTCTCCTAGGAAACACGAAAGAACTATTGGTTCCATAGTAATAAAGTTTAAACACAAAACTACAGTCAACATCTTCAGAAAAAAAATCTAAAGAGAGCCCACACCAGAAGGAAGAACTCTGCTAAGAGCAGTGATATCTGAAGCAAGAAGTTTCTAGAGAGGTAAAGGTGGCAAGATAGTTTGAGTGGCGTTAAATTCTAAATGAACATGGTAGTCTTGGCAAGATACCCCCTCCCTGTCCAGCTGGTTGTTGCCGTGAGGAGACTGCCCATGCAGCCACCCACGCAGTGATGACGTGGGCGGCTGCCGGAGTGTGATGCTCCTTAAGACAGTCCTCTCGCCTTTTGTAGCCTTGTACTCCTGCTGCTGTCTCTCTACTTCTGCTGGACACCTTTTTCCTTTTCCTTTTGTTTCGTTTTTCTTCAACTCTTCTCCTTTCTCGTCATTTCTTGCTGACCTTGTGCCTATTTTGATCATTCTTTTGGCCTTTTGTTTGACGCCCAGGTGTTTAAGGAGGCATAATCATGCACCCGTAGAACTGTAGTACCCAATGTCTCGACTGCGGGGAACCTTTTATTGTCAATCCCCCTTTCATCACTGAACCCGATCTCAACGGACTGACCTGCGAATCCTCTCCGAAGGTTGAGAATCTTCGCCAGATGAGTGAACCTGTCAAGAGGCAGGTGGAGGTTGGCCTTGTAAAGGCTGTTAATCAAGACCAATATGGTCGCCTCTCTACCAGGATATCCTTGCAAGAAAGCCAGCTATACCTCCACTCATTCTTATTGACTTAGCCCTCCAACGCTCACCCTACAAGTAACGCTATTACACGTATTAGTAGTCTTATGGACATTTCTAAACTTTAATAACGTATAAAACATTTTATTATACAGTTATAAACATGATTTACTCCATTTTGTGCAAGGAAGTGATGCTGTGAGCGTACTGAAGCCCTCCTGCATCATGGCATTCAAAGACCTCGGGTGGGGTGGTGTCAAGAGGAGGTCGGGTCATCATTCATCTGAGCCCTGCTGACACCCCGCTGGCCAGGCAGTTTATACTGTTGTGTACCGGCCAGTGGGGCCACACCTTCCACAACAGTAAAATGTGTTAGAGGTGAGCAAGGGAAGAGTCTGGTAGGTGGAGACTACGAGAATAATGATGGTTTTGGAGGATACTCGCTGTTGGCTGACTTGGATGGGGAGTACTGGGAGTCAAGCAGGGCAGGAACCGTGTGGTCATGGTATGGGCCGCTTCACCGTCACTCTCGTGTGACCGGTCACTCCACTCCAGTGATCCAACAATGCTATAGTGTTGCTATAGCTGGTCGGTAGAGAAAGTTATAACAGAGATTTTTTCAGGTGAATTTTTGTACAAGTTCAAGAGGAGAGCAGGGATTAACGGTCATAAGCCGATCAGCCAACCACCAGCCCCCTCGAGTCATGATGCAGGTAGCGTCATCTTAGATGTCGTGATTCGTCAGGGCACCAGGCCTCTGAAGATGCTTCTCCGATTGGTGAGGAAGAGCTGAATGGTGCATGGCTTAGGTGGGCACCTCGTTTCCCACCAAGAGGCGTTCTTGCCATGTCAGTTGTTTAAGGAGGCCTGATTTTCCATGCTCGGTCAAGCATCGGAAATACCACCTGCATAGACACAAAAGTCTATGGAGAGACTATCGTCGTGCCATCGTCCCGGAACCGCTAGAGTAAGAATCCGTATCGTGGAAGAGTGGTATCGTCGAGTTATATAGAAGTGAACTTTTACATGAGAGCGTCAGCTACTACGTAAGAGCTAGCTGCACAGATGAAATGGACTGTGGTGGTTGTTATACCTGCGTTTGGTAGTGACATCCGTCGTCAACCGTGCCTTAGTCAGAAGGTACCTGTGAGAGCCGAACTTAGGAAGGCTTTCTTGTGTAGTATGTAATCTTGATTACACGACTCTTAACTTTATCGAAGCCGTCGCCGTGCAGTGCCGAACTGCGCCATGTTGAGGGTGTATGCATACCCTCACGAGTTGAGGAGAGTTACCACACCATCTCGCTAGGCTGAGCCAAGCCTAAGGCTCGGGTACCTCTCACTCACATCTTGGGGCCCCATCGTGTCGTCACACTGGGCCAGCCACCTGTGGTCCAGTCTGACCACGTGAAGGAAGTGGGAGAGCTTCCACTTCAGCTTCAGTCTACTGCTGCTTCACCCCCTCACTGTCTGGCTCGTTGTCGCCGTGAGGGGTCTTGGTGGGCAACTGCCAGAGTGTGATGTTCCATGGGGTCGGTCTTCTCCTTTTGTAGCCTTATGCTCCTGCTGCTGCTTTTACCAATTTTGCCAGACCCCTTTCCTCGTGTTAAATTTTTCTCCCCCTCTTCTCCTATCAAATTATCATTTCCTGCCGAACTTTTGCCAGTTTTGATTATTCTTTCGACCTTTTGTTTTGACGCCCGGGTGTTTGAGGAGGCATACTCTTGCACCCGTAGAACTGTAGTACCCAACGTCTTGAGCGAGGGGACCCTTATATTGTCAATCCTCCTTTCGTCACTGAACCCGCTCTCGACGGACTCACGTTCCTTAAGGTGGCGTTTGTGGAATACTAACGACGCACCCCTGGGGGGGCCCCGGCAATATCGGTGATAGCTTCTTGTTGGGTGTTCTGCCTCTAATTGTGGATCCATGGTGGGTGTGGGGGCACATTCGTGAATGAAAGTTTTCCTTCGTTTTCATGGCTGATAATGTTTCCCTTGTACTTTCTCAGGCTCGTGAGGTGGGCGACCAAGCCCCCCGAGTCAGACTGTGTTGGAAGACTAGGCCCTGTTGCCCCTGCTGCATTGGGCCCCGACGACCTGACTACTCCACTCAGCTCCCCTCCCTCCTCTGTGGTTGGGTCGAGTCCCCAGCCCCCAGTGGTGACCACCTCGTCCCCTGGCACGGCTTCGTTTCTCATTGTGACTACTGCACCTTTTAACCCCATGAACTCCGGGGGGTCTCAACGCCGTTCCCGCTATGGCCGCACTCGCATGATCCCTTCCCGTAATAATACTTTCAACGCCTTGTTTGGTCCCTCTACGTGAACTAAATACTTTGATCTCCACCATCTGGATTCTACTCCTCCTGACGATTTCTCCCTCCATAAACACCTTGTTGATTCAGTAGATGCCTCTGTTACTTTTAACTCCACCAGTTACGGTACGCGTGTCGTCGCTGCTCCTTCTCAGGATACAGCTACTCGCTTAGCCGCTTTGTCCTGCACTGGAGAGACCCCTGTTCTGGTCTCTAAAAACGCTCAGTTAAATGCCAGTGTTGGCACTGTTCTCCCTCACCATGTTGGAACTGGTGTTCGGGACCTCAAAGATTGCCATGAGGATATTAAACATATCCTCGAAGCCCAAGGCCATTCTGTCCTCCAGGGGGACACGTTTACTCAACCACCCTCGTGGTCGTCGCCGTCAGCCCCTTCGAGTTGTAAAAATCACCTTTGATAGTAGGGTCCTTCCGCCCTCTATTATTCTTGCTGGGTGCCAAATGCTCCGTTCAGGAGTACATTCCCTCTCTTAGACTTTGCAATGTGTTGGAAGTTCGGGCACGGTGTCCTCAAATGCACCAGTACTGTATATCTATGCCCCATGTGTGGAGACGATAGTCATTCTAAGTTCGAGTGCACTTCTCCCCAGGCTCGCTGCCTCAATTGCGGTGAGGCCCACCCTACCTTCTCACGCTCGTGTGTACACTACAAACTCGAAGAAGCCGTCCTCAACTTGAAGCACCGTGATCGTCTGTCTTTCCTGAAGCGAGATGCCAAGTTCGTCGTCTCGCCTCTTTCGCGGGCGTATCCTATGCTCGCGTGTTGCGTTCTACATCTCCTCATCCTTCCCACCTTCCTCAGTCTCACAACCGTTTCCAGGCCTTAAACCCGACCACACCCACCACCTCCTCCCCTATTCCTTTGCCTCCTGTCCCAGATGGTCTCCCTCCTGGTTCTCCATCTGAAGTTTCCCCCCCTTCTTCTCCAGTCCACCATATCTCCTGTCTTCTTCCGCATCTCCCCCCACTCTTTCTTCCCGACCCTCCCCCCACTCTTTCTTCCCGACCCTCCCCCCAGTCTCTTGACCCTCCACGCCACCTGTCTGTCCAGGCTGATATCCATCATCTTCCCAGCAATCTTCGTGCTATTCGCTCCCACTCCTCTTCTCCTGCTGAGACCATTGAGTCTGTCGCCTGGTACGTTGTTACTGGAACGCCTGTCTCTTCGAGTCAGAAACGTAAGCCTGGCTCCTCTCCTTCTTCCTCTCCAGTGGGTACGAAGGTTTCACTCTCTTCCTCACCCCCTCTCTCTGACTCTCACTACATCCCCTCCCATTTCAATGGTCGAACCCCCCTGTCCCAAATATGGAGGTTTCTTTAGCCCCAGATTCCCTCTCGGTTGCTGCCCTTGCTGAGGCGCACTCCCTGCCGTCTGCCCTCCCTCCTCCAGCTGTCCTTGCCTGCCCCTTTCAGCTGTCTCCTCCCCGTCCAGACCCCATCAGTCCGCCTCTGGTCTGTCCTCTTGCTCCCTTCCTTCTATCCTTACTAAGTTTACCCATGCCCCCTAACCATGATTTTGCCGACCCTGCTCCTGACCCTGATATTCTTTAATAAACTGTGTTCTTCTATACCTTTATTTCTTTTTTTTATGTTCTGTTACTGTCCTGTCTCTTTGGTAATGTCTATTCTTCAGTGAAATATTCGTGGAATTTATGCTAACTTCCATGAACTCCAACTTCTAATTACAGTTTTCACCACTTTGTGTTTGTCTCCAGTAACCCATGCTTGGTGCTCGTCCTGGTCACTTTCGTGGTTATTCCTTTCTTTCTTCCCCCCTCCCCATAACTCTACTGCTCTCTTAATTCGATCTGATATTCCCTTCGTCCCCCTACTTCCGTCACTTATCCATTGTTCTGCTGCCCGTGTTTTTGTGGGTAAATAGTATACAGTCTGTTCCATTCATCTCCCCCCAAAATGTCCCGCTTTCCCTTCCTGGTCTTAAGCCCCTCCTGGGCTCCTTGCCAGAGCTGGTGCTCCTTTTGGGTGATTTAAACTGTAGACATTCCCTCTAGGGTGATGTTCTGACAAACACCCGAGGCAGTCTTCTCGAACCGTTCGTTCTCGCTTCTTCTCTCTTCTGAGTTCTGGTGAGCCCACTCATGTGGACTCTCGAACTCGCACCCTTTCCTGTCTTGATGTTTCTTTCAGCTCGTCGTCCCTTTACTTAGATTTCACGTGGCAGGTTCTTGATGACCTCCATAAGTGATCATTTCCCTATCCTCGTTTCCTTTTTCTCTTTCCACCCTCCCCTCCCCTCTCCTTCCCTAGGTGGCAGTTTGCCAAGGCTGACTGGTGCCTATTCACCCTCCGTGCTTCTCTTTGACCTCTCCTCTCTGCCTCTTCCTCGCGCCCTCCTTCTTTTTTATGACACTGTCTTCAATGCTGCCTTCCACTCTATTCCTCGCTCTTCCTCCCGGGGCACATGGAAGTGCGTTCCCTGGTGGAATGCGGACTGTGCTCCGGCTGTCCGCTGTTAGCGTGCAGCCTGGAAGAAACACTGCCGCTGGCAGACGGCTGATTCTTTTATTCTGTTTCGGAAGGCAAGTGCGGTGGCTCGTAGGACCATCCGTACAGCTAAACGTGAGAGTTGGAAATCTTATGTTTCCACCATTACTTCTGATACTCCTCTGCTGCAGATCTGGAAGAAGATCCGCAAGATTGCAGGCAAGTTCGTTCCGGATATCTCGCCGGTTCTCCACCTCCGTAGTACTCTGTGGCGGATCCAGTACAGGTCGCGACCGAACTGGGTTCCCACTTTTCTTCTGTTAGCTCTGGTTCTCATCTTCCTCAATCATTCCTTCTTCATAAGCCTGTTCTTGAATCTTATCCTTTAGATTTCCGCACTCATCTCCGCCTTCCCTATAACGATCCTTTCTCTCTTTCTAAACTTCAGTCTGCCCAGATCCTCTGCGGATCTACAGCAGTGGGCTCTGATGACGTTCATTATGAGATGCTTCGCCATCTCCCTCTCGTGCACGTCTCGGTATTTACTGAGTCTGTATAACCAGGTCTGGGAGTCGTCGTCCGTCCCTGAGGACTGGCTCGATGCCATTGTACTCCCTATTCGGAAACCAGGGTCTCTCGGTACATCCCTTAAGGACTTCCGCCCTATTGCTCTCTCGAGTTGTGTTTGCAAGCTCTTTGAGCGTATGGTAAATGTCCGTCTGATGTGGTTCTTGGAACACCATCGCCACCTCTCTCCTTCTCAATTTGGTTTTTCCAAGTGCCGCAGCACGACTGATGTCCTGGTGAACTTCGAGGTCTATATTTGTACTGCTTTTGCTGCGTAGACCTCCGTTGTTGCTGTCGTTTTTGACCTGTAAAAGGCTTATGACACGACTTGGAGATATCATATTCTGTCCCAAATTCGTTCCTTTGGCCTTCGTGGTAATCTCCCTCTCTTCCTTCAAAGCTTTCTCTCTCGTCGTATTTTTCAGGTCAGGCTTGGTGCCACTCTCTCTGCCTCTTTTAAGTAGTATGAAGGTGTGCCCCAAGGTAGTGTTCTAAGTAGTACTATTTTTCTGGTTGCCCTCATTGGTCTTCTTTCCTCCCTTCCTTCTGGCATTCTCTCTGCTCTTTATGTTGACGATCTTACTCTTTGCTGTCGGGGTGGTGATTCGCCTCTCCTTCAACGGCGGCTTCAACTTGCGATTGATGCCTTGTCATCTTGGGCCACCAATCATGGCTTAAAGTTCTCTAGTACTAAGACTTGTGCCATGACTTTTACTCGGAAGCGGGTCGTTCTTCATCTCTTTGTCACTTTATGGTCATCCCTTTGAGTACAAAGATTCCGCGAAGCTTTTGGGGTTATTCTTTGACACTCGTTTGTCTTGGTCGCCCTATGTCTCTTACCTCCGTGTTGAATGCTCTAAGGCCCTTAACCTACTTACGGTTTTGTCCCATACTTCTTGGGGAGTGGATAGACGCACGCTCTTCTATTTGCATTCCTCTCTCGTCCTGTCTAAACTCGATTATGGTTGCCCTGCGTACTCTTCTGCTTCTCCTTCTACTCTTCGCTGTCTTGATCCATTGCACCATACTGGGTTGCGCCTCAGCTCTGGTGCTTTTCGTTCAACTCCTACCCTCAGCTTGTACGCTGACACTGGCTTTGTCTCTCCAGGATCGCCGTGATCGCTACAGTCTTCGCTATCTTGCGCCATCCTTACAGCATCCTCACTCTCGCCTCAATCGTGCTTTGACTTTTACCCCTCCTGTAGTTCCTGTTCCTCTTCACCTCCTTCCTCTTTCTGTCCGTTTGTCTCGTTTACAGGATTCTCTTTCAGCTCATATTACCAATGTTTCTCCTCGTATTGTTCCATCCTTGCCCCTGTGGAGGGTCCCCCTTCCCAAATTTTGTACTTCTCTGACCCGAATCACTAAAGCTTTTACCCCTCCTACAGTTCTGAAACGCCTCTTCCTTGAGCACTTTTCTTCTCACTCCCACTCCATTCCCATCTTCACCGATGGGTCTAAGTTTGCTGGCAGTGTGGGCTACTCTGTTGTTTTTCCTGACCACACTTATATGTGTCGCCTTCCTCCGGAGGCTAGCATCTTCACAGGAGAATTTTATGCTATTCTCTATGCTCTTCGTCTCCTACTTTCCCAGTGTCAATCCTCCTTTGTGGTGGTAGTTGACTCTCGTAGTGCCCTCATGGCGTTAGGGTCCTTTAATCCGGTCCACCCGGTGGTTGTCGAGATTCAACATTGGCTGTTTCTTATCTCCAGTAAATTTAAGTCAGGTGCATTTTGCTGGGTTCCCAGCCATGTTGGTGTCTCTTTAAATGAGGGCGCGGATGCTGCCGCTAAGGAAGCTATCCGCGCTTGTCCCATCTCTCGTAAAAGTATTCCTTATTCCGACTTTACCCAGTTATTCATGCCTCCATCCTTGCCCGCTGGCAGAGTTGTTGATCTTCTGTTATTGGTAACACACTGCGTACTCTTAGAGTCGTGTGTCCCAGTGGCCTTCCTCCTGCCACTGTAACCAGCGGTGGGAAACTGCTCTACTAGGTTGCGTATTGGCCATACTCGTTTAACTCGGTCACTTAATGGAGCGCCGCCCTGCTCCTTATTGTCCACTTTGCATGTTCCTCTTATGGTCGTGCATATCCTTGTTGAATGTCCTGACTTCCAGGACGAGCGTGTCTTGTTTTCCGACCGTCCCCCACGGTTGCTTGTTCCTCGAGAGAATTCTTGGCGACTCGGATACTTTTGATATCGTTCGCCTTATGCGTTTTTGTTCTCGTATTGTCATCCTTGGTGATATTTAGCGCCCTCTGATTATCCCGCACATATGATGGTGTTACATAGCCTTCCCAGTTTGGTGCCTTCTATTGATAATTACTTACTTACTGCTGCTTCAGTGGGGTGGGAATGAATAAATAGATGTGGTGTGTGAATGAGACCGGTCTCGAGAAAAAAGTAACCTGAATTCTGTATTGGTGTATCAGACTCAAAAGCTTGCTTCAAACCCAGTGATCCCTCTTGACATTGTCCAGTAACACATGAGGTGATTAGAATTGCAGACGCGTGAGTTACACCTGGATTTAACGTCATTCAAGTTGAGGAGTGTGCCGAACTGAGAGAGAGGACATGTGTAAGAGTTCATGAGATACACATTTAGTTGTGTGGAGTTGTGACGTAATATTACTGTATTTCCAAGGGTGGAGGAAAGTGCAATTTATTCATTCGTGCTCTGTCGCTATGTGCCAAGTATGTGTTACCTTTTCAGAGTAACCAGTCCCGGCAACGAGGTGTGTAATGGGAGATTTCCCTTGGTAGTTATTTGATATACATATATATATTGGCCAGCGCATTATAATAGTCTTGTGTTGTATGTGTGGTTACAGCTGTGAATTATTATTGACATAATTTACTATGGAAGTGCGGCTTTCAATTGCAGCAGGGCTACAAAGGTGTACGATGTTGTGTAATCTGCTGAAAATGTCCTTGGTGAAGTATGTGGTTAGCTCGTGAAGGATTCCGTGAGAATTTGAAATCATTAACGTCAACAGGGAACGTATTGCTTAATGTTGCACTGATGCTGTTGAAACAGTGTTCATAATAACGTAATATTTTGGTGCAATTACATGTCCGCGAGACAGCTAGTTGATCACCTCTTGCTAATTTGTGTAATTAGCATCAGTCATAGTGCGTTCATGCAGTGGTGAGGAATTATCGGGAGGGCGACTAAAGTAGTGTTAACGAAACGTTAACGACTAATTAACTATCATCAGGATGGCTAATTTGTGGCTTAGGGTATTCAAGTAATTAATTAACGTTAAGGGTTGACTGCCTGTCATGGGTGTAGTCAATTGAGCAAGCATTTCTCCTTGGACTAATTGTATCTATCTTCAGGACAGTGGATTAAGCACTCGTAGCTGATTCATGGGGTTTAGCACTCGCCACCAAATGAATTCGGTGTTGATTTTGCCCGCCTTTGCAGGGTGTAGATTGATATAGTGAAGTAGAGTAATAGAACCCTTGTTAATGTTACTTTGTCGTAGACCATAGACACAACTGTTGGTAGGGCGACAGATGGTCTAACGTAACTCGTCTGGATTAATAGGCTGTTGGTGTGACAGTAATTGAGAATTACTCAGAGAATGCTTGACGTATCAAGTGTGGTGTAATTAAGGGCCTTCCAGTTATCGTTGTCAGTTTAGTGTCGTTGAGACACGAGTGGATTAACGTAATTGAATTGTTGCTGTTTGTGGACAGTCAATTAACATAATTGTTATCGAATTCAATTAGTGTACTTTTACTATTGTTGTTGGTGTCTAGAGAAACAAGTGTTAATGTAAGATTTTGACAGAGGGTTATCAGTGTTGGATTACCCACCTAGTTACTTTTGGTACCTCGCAGGGAGGGCTGCGAGAGTCGACAAGATTGTAATTATATTATTTATCTCGTGGGGAGGGCCGTGAGAAATATTGGCTGTAAGCTTGTGCCATCAGTGGGCACAACTGTTTAGTTACGGTCATTATTCAGCCCGAGATTATGGATAGGAGTCCGTGGTTCTACCAGGCTGTTGAATTAGCTGTTTCTATCTTGCCACTAGATGACAGTAAAGTAACTTAACTCATTTTAGTAGTGCTAGTCTTTTGTTGAATAAATTTGTTATAGTTCATAAGTAACGGTCTTTCGTTCTACCCCACGAAAATATTGTCCCACTATCAATGTTTTGCAACACCATTCCTACTTATGAATATGCTTATGAATTCCTACTTATGAATTCATTTCTACTTATGAATTCCTACTTATGAATTCATTTCTACTTATGAATTCCTACTTATGAATTCATTTCTACTTATGAATTCATTTATACTTATGAATTTATATGTCTGCTCTTGAATTTGAATTAATTCATACCGCCACACTTCCTAAAAAATGTGAAACGAGAATCCGTCGGTTACCCTTATTTGGTTTTTATCACTAGAAGGAGTCAGCGACCTAAGTGGATGGAATTCCACCATATGTGCAATCCTTGAGGTTACTCCCGTTTTTTCCTATGGTCTCATCACAAAGTAAAATCTGTATCTTAGTAGTCCTTTCTGTTTGAGGTCTGCCTCCCAAGCGAGGTAGTTACATTAACGTAACATCAGTAGGAATTTCAAAAAATCTCACATAATAGGTCTTAGGTTTTCTTTTAAACTGAGCAAGATAAATGGCAATTGTAATCTTAATAGGAAGGTCATTCCACAGTTAAGACCCTTGATTCGCAGTGCATTTTTGCTTCGACCAAGTTGCACTCTTGGAATGTCAAAAATATATTTTTGCCCCTGTATTCTGTTACTATTTACAGGAAATGCTTAAAGTCAGGATTAGCATTGCACTGCAGAGTTTGAAGATGAAGAGCAAACTTTTGAGGACGTAGTTTAAAGATGTAGAGCACACTTGACACTTCATATAAATGAAGTAAAGGAGCTGAGTACTATCTGGAACCGGATTTCGTTAGTTCTAATTGTTGATTTGGTGATCAATTAGGTCGAAGATCATTTTAAACGGAAAATTCTTATATTTGTTATCAACAACTATAGATTTCTAAGCACAGATACAGTAGGCGAGTTATGGAGAGACGAGCGATTATTAGTGTCTCCATGACAGTGCGAGCTAATAAGTATGGTTTCAGGTAACAGTGAATGGCTATAATGTTGAAGAGATTTTATACTTTCTTTGTAAATGGCAACGTATGTTCAACTTGTCAATGTGTACCAAAGGAATTTACTTCTAATCTGTACATTATTTGAAATTGTTAATTCTTAGATTAATTTGATTGGAGGACTTGTTACAAAGCATTATGTAAAAGGTTTTGTAAATTTTATGCATAAGTTTGATGGCAGACATTAGTGAATTGATTTTTAGATCAGTTTTCAGTGTCATTTAAAATAAATGGGGTTAGCATTAAAAAAAAATATGCATCTAACCTAAACAAATTTTCTTTCCCACAGGATAACCAGCCAGAACAATGTTCAGTCTGTTTTAATAATTATGAAAATCTGTTACGGCCTCGCTTAGTGCCGTGTGGCTACATATTCTGCGCTGAGTGCATTGAAAAAGCTGTCAAGAATGTCAGCTGATATGTCCAAGCTGCTGCATCCAGCACAATGCCACGGCTGCTGCTCAGTTCCCGATCAATTGTGGTTGACCTCCACAATTCCTCAATCCTGATAAGGGCCTCCTGATAAGGAGGCCCTTATCAGGAAAGGTACCCAGGTATCAGCGGTGGGAACAGTTGTAACAAGACCATACGAAGCTCACCCAAGAAGCATGAGCAGAAAATTACTGCCCATGTTGGAGGAAGAGAAGAGCAGCTTCATAAGCCTCGCTACTAACTGTTTAGAGGAACTGTTCCAACTGGGGAAGTACTGGGAACAACGGGGAGACTTGACTGACCACGAACAATTCCAGGACCAATTCTATGGTCTGGTTCTGCAGAACCAGGGGGCAATGAAGCTGTTGGAGCAGGAGGATATCAGTGTTGTGGTTATGACAACACCTGGAGAGGAAGAGAAGACTCGGCTGCAGACTCCTCAGATGTTGAGGAGACTTAACAGACCACTGGAGGCTGTCACAATCACACACAGACCTGATCAGCACAATGTGGCTGAAGAGGACTGGCTTCGTGAATGCGAAGAGCTTTCAACAGTCCACATCTCAATGAAGGTATGCTGTTAAATGTTCTCATGGATTTTATTCTCATGCACATGCGTGTAGTATTATATAAAGACTTTTGTAATGATTAAAATTGGGTTACAAATAATACGAAAGATTCTGGGGCATACACAATCAAAGATATATCATGCCATAGGAAAACACAATGGCAAAATATATCTTTGTGCAAATAACTGGAGCAATTCAGGAATTCAAACCTGAGTTCTGGATCACCTCAATCACATCTTTTTAACCCAATAGAAAACAACACGCTGTCAGTAATTTAACCTTTGATGCTATCGAATTAACTAAGTGTCTTGATGATTCAAGACCCCCTTTTGGAAGCACCGAGATGATGCCTCCATCATCAAGTAACTCCACTATATACACTTTTTTTTTCAAAGAATATAACTTTTGAATATTTTTTCAAACATGCATGCATAGTGTTTCTGGTAATAATCGGACTAACACTCTACAGAGTTGATAATGGGGCTGGCACTGTCCACAGTTGATAATGGGGCTGGCACTGTCCACAGTTGATAATGGGGCTGGCACTGTCCACAGTTGATAATGGGGCTGGCACTGTCCACAGTTGATAATGGGGCTGGCACTGTCCACAGTTGATAATGGGGCTGGCACTGTCCACAGTTGATAATGGGGCTGGCACTGTCCACAGTTGATAATGCTGCTGGCACTGTCCACAGTTGATAATGGGGCTGGTACTGTCCACAGTTGATAATGCTGCTGGCACTGTCCACAGTTGATAATGCTGCTGGCACTGTCCACAGTTGATAATGCTGCTGGCACTGTCCACGGGTGATAATGCTGCTGGCACTGTCCACGGATGATAATGCTGCTGGCCACTGTCCACAGTTGATAATGGGGCTGGCACTGTTCACGGATGATAATGCTGCTGGCACTGTCCACAGTTGATAATGCTGCTGGCACTGTCCACAGTTGATAATGGGGCTGGCACTGTCCACAGTTGATAATGCTGCTGGCACTGTCCACAATTGATAATGCTGCTGGCACTGTCCACAGTTGATAATGCTGCTGGCACTGTCCACGGGTGATAATGCTGCTGGCACTGTCCACAGTTGATAATGCTGCTGGCACTGTCCACGGGTGATAATGCTGCTGGCACTGTCCACAGTTGATAATGCTGCTGGCACTGTCCACAGTTGATAATGCTGCTGGCACTGTCCACAGTTGATAATGCTGCTGGCACTGTCCACAGTTGATAATGCTGCTGGCACTGTCCACAGTTGATAATGCTGCTGGCACTGTCCACGGGTGATAATGCTGCTGGCACTGTCCACGGATGATAATGCTGCTGGCCACTGTCCACAGTTGATAATGGGGCTGGCACTGTTCACGGATGATAATGCTGCTGGCACTGTCCACAGTTGATAATGCTGCTGGCACTGTCCACAGTTGATAATGGGGCTGGCACTGTCCACAGTTGATAATGCTGCTGGCACTGTCCACAGTTGATAATGTTGCTGGCACTGTCCACAGTTGATAATGCTGCTGGCACTGTCCACGGGTGATAATGCTGCTGGCACTGTCCACAGTTGATAATGCTGCTGGCCACTGTCCACAGTTGATAATGCTGCTGGCACTGTGTTTACTAGTTGTGTTTACTAGTTGTGTTTTTGCGGGGGTTGAGCTTTGCTCTTTCGGCCCACCTCTCAACTGTCAATCATCTGTTTACTAACTACTTTTTTTTTTTTTTTTTTTTTCACCCCACACACACAACCCAGGAAGCAGCCCGTGACAGCTGACTAACTCCCAGGTACCTATTTACTGCTAGGTAACAGAGGCACTTAGGGTGAAAGAAACTTTGCCCATTTGTTTCTGCCTCGTGCGGGAATCGAACCCGCGCCACAGAATTAAGAGTCCTGTGCGCTATCCACCAGGCTACGAGGCCCCCCTACGAGGTCCACGGGTGATAATGCTGCTGGCACTGTCCACGGATGATAATGCTGCTGGCCACTGTCCACAGTTGATAATGCTTCTGTCACGAAGTTGAGGACTACGACCGTCCCAAACCCGAGGAGAACCCTACGAGGTCCACGGGTGATAATGCTGCTGGCACTGTCCACGGATGATAATGCTGCTGGCCACTGTCCACAGTTGATAATGCTTCTGTCACGAAGTTGAGGACTACAACCGTCCCAAACCTGAGGAGAACCTCAGGGATCGAACTCGGTCATAGTCAAAAGTGGTGTGGGAGTCCGTAGAATGGGACGGTTTGCGTCCAGGGGGACGTTTTGGGTCACAGGGGTAAAATGTAAGGGATGTTGTGGGTCATGTAGGTCAGAGGGGAAGATAAGTATGTGGGTATGTGTACATCATCTCAAAGGTTTCCCCGGATGTTATGACGCATGGCATCTGGCCAGGCGTCACTTGAGAGAGTGTCATGTTGGGTAGGGGCTGGAAGCTAAGTGGTTGGTATGCAGTCATGTAGGGAGGAAGAGGAGGAGGAAGAGGAGGAGTATGTAGGTTATGTTGTGTAGGGAGAGGAGAGCCCCCATACCTGAGAGGATAAGTGACGTCCATTAGCTTCCCCTACAGGAAGCCGTAAGTGTTGAGGGGGGTATGAGAGAGCAGCCTCTTGCGGATGTGGTCCATTTGCTTTAATGGTTTTTCGATGTCTTCAGAGTTCTCTGGAGATGTTCACCCCAGCATGGGTCTCGATCCACTGCGGATTCGTTAAGGAGGGGCGAGGTTCTTACTTCCGCTAGCAGGCCCTCACCTGCCAACCATCAATCACTTCTCATTTGACCGGGATCGTTTCCCTCCCCTCACACACAAACGCGCCGTTAGTTCACTGCGAGTCTTCATTCGCTACACACACTCACCATACAGCTCCGCGTCATGGAAAGACGAACCTCAACAGCCTGCATGAAATGCGGTGTGTTTTATATTCCATTACCAAATCAACTATGTCGGCTGCAATGCGCAAGCTGTGAAAAACCGCCCCTAGGCCATTACAACATCAAATGCAAGCGACGTCAGCAGATTTTCTGTGACAACCGTGAGTGTTATTCTTATTTAATATTCCACAGTTCATTTTATGGCATCCACAGGTGAAATATCGCGTGTGTAAACTATTATCTCTCTTATAGTGTGAGAATATTTACTCTTTCGGGCTATTACATTCCACACAGTTAAATATGTTCTTTCCAATTTCAGTTTACAAAACCGTGAAGTGTCCTTATTGCTCACCTGCCCCTCGAGGAGGTCATCGCCGGAATGAAACTTCACATAAACGTAGGTAACATATATAAATATACTTCTCGTATCTGTATTACATCCAGTTGCAAGCAAGCAAACACACATGCATAATAAACATATTTTCCACATTCACCCATGCTGAATATCATTTTGTTCCATTTCAGGTTATAATCCTTACCTTAATCGACGGAGTGAACAGATAGACGTCATCGATTCGGCATCCCATCCGTCCCACACCCAGCTAAGGAGAGCTGACGTCACTCGCAAGCATCCACCGCCCCTTCAACAAGGACGGCAGCGCCAGCAGATGGAGGGCTATGAGACATTATCACGCCCAGTTAATACAACGTTAAGGATTCATAGCCTCACAGCAGCTCAACCCCCTCACCAGGACATAAGTAAGTTATTACTGTCTTATTTCAGCCTATTTCCTAAACATATTAATTCCCACTAGTCTGTTCCCTCACCTCAATATATATATGCTTTCATTCTTTCTAGAGATAATGTTTTTCTTTTTTTTTACAGATGTCACACCGCTGTGCATAGATTTGGTATCCAGCAGCGCTGAGAGCGACAGTGAGAGTGACACACCCAACTCAGCAGAGTGGACATTACCCATATCCGGCTCGCACCCCTCGGCTCACAGGGAAGGAAGGGGTCGTTCACACGCTCACTCAACCCCCCGTTCCTTCCCCAGCCCCATACCCCAATCAATCAGCGACAGCTGCAGTAGCAGCAACAGCAGCATCAGCAGCAGCAGCACAGTGAGGAGAACACTAGTGTTAACAACAGCATCACAGTCCGTGAGAATAGCCTTGACTCAGACGACAGCTCAGCAGACCTTGACCATGACTCGTCAGCGTCTGTCAATTCTGACTGGTTAGCACCGTCTGGTATAATAGCTGACCGTGCAGTGTCGCCCATTCATCTCGGAGGGGGGCTATCACCACCCCCACCCCCCCTAGTCCTCTCCCATCACCCCCACCAGCGCTCTCCCCCTCTCCCCCACCTGCCCTAGAAATTCAACCTCAGCTACTGGATCGAATTGATAACTATAATGGCGGCTATGTTCGGCTTTCATTCTCCAAACCAGAACATGTTAACACCTCCCCAGGACTCTATCTGAGAACATATAGTGAATTTTTCATTAATGAGATTCGATCCCTTTTCTCCCCACAACACCCATCCCTCCTAATTTACCCAGACATCACTCTAATTGTGCGGAATTTAAATGTACAGCAAGACGGTGAGGAGGAGGAGAATCTATTGGATCCTATAAATAACGATGGCTTTCCCATACGAGGTGAGGGGCAAACAATAACTCTAGAGGAAGTAGATACATTTATTGATTTTTGGGCTGACGAATTGACAGGGAAAATAACCCAGTACCTTGAAGAGAAGGAGGGGTCCAATGTCTTGGTTGAGTGGCTCACCGGGTTTTACATTAACTGTGGTCAGATTGAACACCCAATAAGATTAGGCTCGCATGTAGACTATCCTGAAGGCTTGCGCGGAAAGCAGTTGATTTTCAATCCAGAGGGAGAGGCTGATATTTGCCTTATGCAGTGTGTTGCCGCTTATAAATGTTTAGCTAAGGGGATGCATCTAGATAATATTCGTAAACAGTGTGGAGAAGCGAGACGGTGTCTCAGACACATTAATTGGCCAGCAGATGTCAATTCTGCAGTGACGTTTGAGGATATTCACGAGGTACAGAAAATGAATAAAGTCAGTATATTCATCTATTCACTAGAAAGAGATGAAAGTGCTATGCGACAACGACACTACATCACACTAGCTAGGAAGAGAAGAGGGGGATATACAGATGTCATACCATTGCTGATGTTGGAAGCTCAACACTTAGTATTAGTTAAGGATATGCTCAGCAATCCAGATCGCATCCCAAGTCATCACAGCTTTTGTCATTGTTGTATGATATCACTCCCAGCAGATCGCATGCAGAGTCCCGAAAGTACATGCAAAGTACATCAGACTCTCAAATTTTACCCACCAGAGAGGAAGATTACTTTCCGTAACTATGGACGGGGATATGGTCCTAGTCACATGTGCTTTTATGACTTTGAGTGCATGTTAGATCGCTCGAACCCTAAGGGAATGATAGAATCACGTCACAACGCAGTGGCGTATGCGTACATCATCATTGACAGACAGATGAATATTGTTGAGAAAGATACTTATTTGGGTAAAGGTGCGGTCAATCATTTTGTAACCACGCTAGAAGTATCATGGGCTAGAATCAAGAAGGGGTTAGTATCCTGTGAACTTCACATGTCGCAGCAACAGCAAGCAATATTTGAGACAAAAAACTGCCTGTGAACTCTGTGATGAACCTTTTAACGGAGAAGATGTAATCAAAGTCCGTCATCACGACCACACAGTAAGATTCCACAATTATCAAGCAGCTTACTGTGATAGATGTAATTTGCAATGTATAAATTCATACAAGTTCCTATACACTTTTTCCCACAACGCTTCCTATGATTTAGAAGTAATCCTAAACGAGATGAGAGATAGACCAGGAAGTGAAATAGATATATTAGCTAGGGATGGATTTAAATTTATGAAAGTTGATGTGAACAACTTAAGATTTTTGGATAGTTTAGCCCTTCTCAACGGCTCGCTAGGAAGAATAGTCAAGGATCATATTGATAGTGGGAAACCTACCACATTCACTTTGGCTATGTTAAAAGGGGTAAATAAAGCAGCCATCCCAAAACTGCTGAAGGGTAAACAATCATTCTGCTATGATTATTTATCCTCTATGTCTGTGTTAGATGAACCTCACCTTCCTTCTCGCGATAAGTTTTACAATACTCTAACCCCCTCCCCGCTCAGCTCGTTGTCGCCGTGTGGGGGCTTCGTGGGCGGCTGCCGGAGTGTGATGCTCCTTGGGACAGTCCTCTGTCCTTTTCTAGCCTTGTGCTCCTGCTGCCGTCCTCTCCAATTCTGCTGGGCATCTTTTCCTTTTCCTTCTGTTTCGTTTTTCTCCCCCTCTTCTCCTATCTGCTTGCCGTTTCCTGCCGACCTTTTGCTCGTTCTGGTTCTTCCCTTGGACTTCTTCTATTTTGACGCCCGGGTGCTTGAGGAGGCATACTCTTGCACCCGTAGAACTGTAGTACCCGACGTCGAGAGCGAGGGGAACCTTTTATTGTCAATCCCCCTTTTGTCACTGAACCCGATCTCGACGGACTGTCGGTTTCTTAAGGTGGCGTTTGTGGGGCGTATACTCACGACGCACCCCTAGGAGGCCCCGACAAGATCGGCGATAGCTTCTTGTTGGGTGTCCTGCCTCTAATTGTGGCTCCATGGTGGGTGTGGGGGCACATTCGTGAATGAATTCTTCTTTTCATCAAGATGATAACCCCTGTTTCGGCTGCTTCTGGCTTACCTTCTCAGGCTCGTGGGGTGGGCGACCAAGCCCCCGAGTCGGTCCGTATTGGAAGACCGGGCTCTGTAGCCTCCGCTGCATTGGGCCCCGACCTTGCTCCTCCTTTGGCGCCTCTGACTCCTTCCCCTGGCTCCCCTTCCTCCTCTGTGGTTGGGTCGAGCCCCAAGCACCCAGTGGTGACTACCTCGTCCCCTGGCGTGGCTCTTTCTCTAGTTGTAACTACTGCGCCTTTTAACCCCTCTCTCTCTGGGGGTTCTCACCGCCGTCCTCGTAACGGCCGCCCTCGCTCGTTTCCTTCCAGTTCTGCTACCTATCAAGCCTTGTTTGGTCCCGCTTCGTGGGCCAAATATTTTGATCTCCTCCCTCTTGATTCTGCGCCTCCTGACGATTTCTCCCTCCATCGGCATCTCATTGATTCCGTGGATGCCTCCATTACTTTCAACCCCACTCGTCTCTGTACATGTGTCGTTGCTGCTCCTTCTCAGGATGCTGCTTCCCGCTTGGCTACCTTATCCTGCCTTGGCGAGACCCCCGTTCGGGTCTCGAAGAACGCTCAGTTGAATGCCAGTGTTGGCACTATTTTGCTCCCGCCCCATGTTGCGACCGGTGTTCGGGACCTGCGCGACTGCCACGACGATATTCGACATATCCTCGCTGCCCAGGGCCATTCTATTCTCCAGGTGGACACGTTTACTCGTTCCCCTCGTGGTAGTCGCCGTCAACCCCTCCGGGTTGTGAAGATTACCTTTGATGGTAGGACCCTTCCACCCTCTGTCATTCTTGCTGGTGCCAGGTGCTCTGTCCAGGAGTACATTCCTTCTCCTCGGCTCTGCAACAAGTGCTGGAGGTTTGGGCATGGTGCCCTCCGCTGCTCCGGGACTGTCTCCCTCTGTCCTTTGTGTGGTGGCGAAGGTCACTCTAAGTTGGAGTGCACTTCTCCCCAGGCTCGTTGCCTCAACTGCGGTGAGGCCCATCCTACCTTCTCCCGTGCGTGTGTCCATTACAAGCTTGAGGCAGCCGTCCTCAACCTGAAGCACCGGGAGCGTTTATCTTTTCCTGAGGCGAGGCGCCACGTTCGCCGGCTCCCGCCTTATGCTAATATCTCTTATGCTCGCGTGTTGCGCTCTTCCTCTCCTCGTCCTTCCCGCCTTCCTCAGACTCACAACCGTTTCCGGGCCTTGGACCCTGATGCGCCCACTGCCCCCTCCTCTGTTCCTTTGGGTTCTCTCCCGAAGGATCCTCCTCCTGGTCCTCTGTCTGGGGTTCCCCTTCCTTCTACCCGGTCTGTCGTGTCTTCTGTGTCTTCTTCCTCGTCCCCCTCCGATCCTCCTTCCCATCCTCTTCCTCCATCTCTCGGCTCTCCCCACCGCCTGTCGGTGCGGGCGGATGTCCATCGCTCTCCTAACGGCCGTCGTGTGTGCTCTCGTTCGGCTTCTCCTGTTGAGACACTGGAATCCATTTCCCGGTACGTAGTTGCTGGGACACCGGTCTCTTTAAGTCAGAAGCGTAAGCCTGGCTCCTCTCCTTCCTCTTCCCCGGCGGGTAAGAAGGCTTCGCTTTCTTCCTCAGCTCCTCCTTCTGGCTCTGTTGCTCCTTCCCCCCCCCCCCGTTTCAGTGCTTGCGCCCCCTGTTCCTGCTATGGAGGTTTCTTTGGCCCCTGCTTCCCTTTCGGTTGCTGCTCTTGCTGGGGTGCGCTCCCCTCTTTCTACTCCCCCTCTTCCAGCTGCTGTCCTTGACTGCTCCTCTCCGTTGTCTCCTCCTCTTCCTCCTCCTCCTCCTCCTCCTCCGGACCCTGCCCGCCCACCTCTGATCTGTTCTCCCTTTTCCTTCCCTCCGTCTTTGCTCAGTTTACCCATGCCCCCTAACCCTGACTTTGCTGACCCTGATCCCGACCCTGATATTCTTTAACGTGCTCTCTTGCTCTTTCGCCTTTGTTTCTTCCTTGTTCTCTGTTATTGTCCTTTCTCTTCTCGTCGTTGTCCATTCTTCAATGGAACGTTCGAGGTTATTACGCCAATTTCCTCGAACTCCAACTTCTGATTTCGCGGTTTTCGCCCCTTTGTGTCTGTCTCCAGGAGCCAATGCTTGGTGCTCGTCCTGGTCGTTTTCGTGGCTATTCCTTTCTCTCCCCCCCCCCCAGCCATTGCTGGGGCTTCTAATTCTTCTGCTCTCTTGATTCGGGCTGATGTTCCCTTTGTTCCTTTACTTTTTCCTTCGCCTCTCCATTGTTCTGCTGCTCGTATCTTTGTGGGGAAATGGTACACAGTTTGTTTCATTTATCTCCCCCCCGAGTGTCCCGCTCTCTCTTCCTGATTTGAAACACCTAGACTCCTTGCCGGAGCCTGTGCTCCTGCTGGGTGACTTCAATTGTCGTCATTCTCTTTGGGGTGATGTTCTGACGAATACCCGGGGTCGCCTCCTTGAGCCGTTTCTCCTCTCTTCTTCCCTGTCTCTTCTGAATTCTGGTGAGCCCACTCATTTGGACTCGCGGACTCGCACCCTTTCTTGTCTTGATCTTTCTCTCTGCTCTTCTTCTCTTTACTTAGATTTCACGTGGCAGGTTCTTGATGACCTCCATGGAAGTGATCATTTCCCCATCCTTGTTTCCTTTTTCTCTTTTCGCCCTTCCCTCTCTTTCCCTAGGTGGCAGTTTGCTAAGGCAGACTGGACCCTATTTACCCTCGGTGCTGCTCTCTCTGACCTCTCCCTTCTGCCTCTCTCTCGCGCTCTCCTCCTTTTTCATGACACTGTCTTCAACGCTGGCCTCCGCTCTATTCCTCGCTCTTCCTCTCGGGGTCCACGGAAATGCGTTCCCTGGTGGAATGCGGACTGTGCTCGGGCTGTCCGCTGTAAGCGTGCAGCCTGGAAGAGGCACCGCCGTAGGCAGACGACCGATTCTTTTCTTTTCTTTCGGAAAGCGAGTGCGGTGGCCCGTAGGGCCATCCGTACGGCTAAACGTGAATGTTGGGCATCTTATGTCTCAACAATTACGTCCGAGACCCCTCTGGCCCAGATCTGGAAGCGTATCCGCAAGATAGCGGGTAAGTTCGTTCCCGATGTTTCACCGGTCCTTCACCTCCATGATACTCTTGTGGCGGACCCGTTGCAGGTCGCTTCCGAACTGGGTTCCCACTTTTTTTCTGTTAGCTCGGGTCTTCATCTTCCCCAATCTTTCCTTCTTCGTAAACCTGTCCTTGAGTCTCGTCCTTTAGATTTCTGCACTCATCTTCAGCTTCCCTATAATGATCCCTTCTCTCTCTCTGAACTTCGTTCTGCCCTGGCCCTCTGCGGTTCTACGGCGGCGGGCTCCGATGGTATTCATTATGAGATGCTTCGCCATCTCCCTCCGAGCACGTCTCAGTATTTACTGAGTCTGTATAATCGGATCTGGGAGTCGTCGTCAGTCCCTGAGGACTGGCTCGATGCCGTTGTCCTCCCTGTTCGCAAACCGGGGTCTCTGGGTACTTCCCCTAAGGACTTTCGCCCTATTGCTCTCACAAGTTGTCTGCAAACTCTTTGAACGTATGGTTAACGTTCGTCTGATGTGGTTCCTGGAACACCATCACCTCCTCTCCCCTTCTCAATTTGGTTTCCGCAAGTGCCGCAGCACGACAGATGTCCTGGTGAACTTGGAGGTCTATATTCGTACTGCTTTTGCTGCGAAGACCTCCGTTGTTGCCGTCCTTTTTGACCTAGAAAAGGCTTACGACACCACTTGGCGTTATCATATCCTATCTCAACTTCATTCTTTTGGCCTTCGTGGTCATCTCCCTCTCTTTCTCCGCAGCTTCCTCTCTCGTCGTTCCTTTCGGGAACGAAAGCCTTGGTACCGCTCTCCCTCTTTTCAGTAATACGAAGGTGTGCCCCAGGGTAGTGTTCTGAGCACTACTCTTTTTCTGGTTGCCCTCAATGGTCTTCTTTCCTCTCTTCCTTCTGGTGTCTTCTCCGCGCTCTATATCGATGATCTTACCCTTTGTTGTCAGGGTGATGATTCGCCTCTCCTTCAACGCCGGCTTCAACTTGCAATTGATGCCGTGTCGTCTTGGGCCACAGGTCATGGCTTCAAGTTCTCTACTTCTAAGACTTGTGCCATGACTTTTACGCGGAAACGGGTTGTTCTTCGTCCCTCTTTGTCACTTTATGGTCATCCCCTTGAATACAAAGATTCCGCGAAGCTTTTGGGGTTATTCCTTGACACTCGTTTGTCTTGGTCTCCCCATATCTCTTACCTCCTTGTTGAGTGCTCTAAGGCCCTTACCCTCCTTCGGGTCTTGTTCTATACTTCTTGGGGGGCAGATAGGCGCACTCTCCTTGCTTTACATTCCTCTCTCGTCCTGTCTAAGCTCGATTATGGTTGCCCTGCTTACTCGTCTGCTTCTCCTTCTACTCTTCGCCGTCTTGATGCTTTGCACCATACTGGGTTGCGCCTCAGTTCTGGTGCCTTTCGTTCGACTCCCATCCTTAGCTTGTATGTTGACACTGGCTTCCTGTCTCTCCAGGACCGCCGTGATCGCTACTGTCTTCGCTATCTTGCGCGGTCCTTGCAACATCCTTCCTCTCGCCTCTGTCGTGCTTTAACTTTTACCCCTCCTGCGGTTCCTGTTCCTCTTCACCACCTCCCTCTTTCTGTCCGGTTATCTCGCCTACAGGATTCTCTCTCCGTTCGTATTTCTGATGTTTCTCCTCGTGTTGTTCCTTCTTTGCCCCCGTGGAGGGTCCCTCTTCCGCGGTTTTGTACTTCCTTGACCCGTATCACTAAAGCTTTTACCCCTCCTACGGTTCTAAAACGCCTTTTCCTCGAGCACTTTTCTTCTCACTCCCGCTCCGTTTCTGTCTTCACCGATGGGTCTAAGTCAGCGGACGGTGTTGGCTACTCTGTTATTTTTCCTGATCACACTTATATGTGTCGCTTGCCTCCGGAGACTAGCATCTTTACAGCGGAACTTTCTGCTATTCTCTATGCTCTTCGTGTCCTGCTTTCTCGTTGTCAGTCTTCCTTTGTAGTTGTTGTTGACTCTCGTAGTGCCCTCATGGCTCTCGGGTCCTTTAATCCAGTTCATCCAGTAGTTGTCGAGATCCAGCATTGGCTGTTTCTCGTTCACAGTAAATTTAAGTCGGTTGAGTTTTGTTGGGTTCCCATCCATATTGGTGTCTTTAAATGAGCGTGCGGATGCTGCCGCTAAGGAAGCTATCCGCTCTTGTCCCATCTCTCGTAAAGGCATTCCGTATTCCGACTTTTACCCGGTTATCCATTCCTCAGTCCTTACCCGTTGGCAGGCTTCTTGGTTGTCTGTTACTGGTAACAAGCTACGTACTCTTAAATGTTGTTTCCTCGTGGCCGTCCTCCTTCCACCGTAACCGGCGGTGGGAAACGGCTCTGGCGAGGTTGCGTATTGGCCATACTCGCTTAACCCATGGTCACTTGATGGAGCGCCGCCCTGCTCCTTCTTGTCCTAGTTGCATTGTCCCTCTTACGGTCATGCATGTCCTTCTTGAATGTCCTGACTTCCAGGACGAGCGTGTGTCTTGCTTTCCGACCGCCCCTCGCGGTCACCTGTCCCTCGATAGAATTCTTGGTGACTTGGATACTTTTGATATCGTTCGCCTTATGCGTTTTTGTTCTCGTATTGGCATCCTTGGTGATATTTAGCGCCCTCTGATTATTTTGCGTATTTGATGGTGCTACATAGCCTTCCCGGTTTGGTGCCTTCTTTTGATAATTACTTACTTACTTTACAATACACTAAAAGACGAAGAGTTGTCAGAAAAGATTATAAACAAGCCTTAGATATTTTTGATTTGGCTAAATGTCACAACATAGGGGAGTATCTACTCCTTTACCTCAAAGTGGACACAGGATTGCTAGCTGATGTGTTCACAGTCTGGCGAGATACCATGCTTGCTCTCTACAAATTAGACATTTCCCACTACATTTCTTTACCCTCATTTGCTTGAGATGCTTCTTGCTTAAATCGAAAGTTGAACTCTATGTTGTCAGACCCATTGTTATATGGTTTACTTCGTCGGAATCTCTGAGGTGGGTTCACCAGTGTGACGAGACAGTACACGAATGTGGAGAACCAGCATACAGGCTTAGATCTAGGGGAAGATAGTAGCTACATCATTTACCTAGATTTTAATAGTCTTTACGGGGCGTGTATGACTGAACTACTCCCTCGTGGTGGGATACGGAAACTGACACACAATGAGCGTGACGTGCTGCTAAAGCGAGGCTTGGAGAATATCCCATGTGATGGGTCCAAGGGATATTGGGTGTTGTGTGATACACTGCAGGTCCGACCTGAGGTAGCTAGGTATACAGATGAACTGCCCCTTGTTCTATCACATACTTGCATTACCGAGGAACACATTTCACCCTACAGTAAGAATATTCTTACAGAAGAAAGTCGCGGTCTGCCTAAAAACAACACTAAATTAATTGCTTCTCACCTTCCTCAGAAAGACTACCTGGTTAGTCTGGACTTGTTACAGTTGCTCATGCGCATTGGATTAGAAGTAGCTAAAGTTCACGACATCTACGAATTCGAGCAGGAGAGCTACCTTAAAGACTTCATTGAAACCAACGTTCGTGAACGTGCCAGTACCAAATGCGCGATAAAAAAGGCTTTCAAACTAGTATCAAACTCAATATATGGAAAGAGTCTCACAGATGTATCTAAATATGGGAACAAACACTATTTGGTCACAGATCGTAGACATTTCCTGAAACATGCTCGAAACCCGTTCTTCAAGCGGAGTCTTTTGTAAAGTAAGGATCGTGTGATATGTACTATCAAGCAGAAGTCTCTCCTAGTCAACACTCCTACGTATCTGGGTTATCATATACTTCGAATTGCTAAGAGGCGACTCTATGAGTTCTGGTATGATGTTGTCAAACCTGCGTATGGGGATAAAGCGAGTCTGTTATACACAGACAGACTCTTTCATCATTAAACTTGACTGTCAGGATGTGTTTGAAGAGTTGAATAAGTCTCCTCTCTTCGACTGTATGGATTTTAGTAATTTTAATGACACACATCCAGCCTACTCTAAAGCGCGAGAAGGTGAACTAGGATTGCTCAAGTCTGAAATAGGCTCTAAGATTATTAACCAGTTAATTGCTCTCAGACCTAAAACATATTCGTTCACCACTCATGATGGGGAGCACACTTGTAAGTGTAAGGGTGTACCATACCACCGACAAGAGAAACTCTCACATGACTCGTTTCAGCACACTCTTGAAACAAATACTTCAATCAGGTATGTGTCGAGATCTATACGCAACATGCAAGGAAAGATTTGTACATGTCGCAGTACCTGCAGAGGATTGTCAGCATTTGACGATAAACGCTACATTTTAAGCCCCACACAGTCCCTAGCGTATGGTCATCCTGATATTCCCAATAACAATGATGATGAGATGGATGTAGAAGTGGGAGAGGAGGAGATGGAAGAAGTGTTTATGGAGGAGGAAGTGGAAGTAGAGCAACCACAGAGACTCTACCCAATATTCCCCCCCCCCCCCCCTGGAGCAAACGCGATGCTACAGCTCAGAAACTATTCAACCCTCGCTAGATTTTATGTTGTACAATTATTAGTATTAAGATAAATGATCCATATGACTAGAACTATTTATACTAAATGAATAGGATATTTAATATTATTGTTTGTGAACTGTAAAAACTAAAATTAGTTTTAAAATAGGGTGTTTAATATTATTGTTTGTGAACTGTAAAAACTAAAATTAGTTAAAATTAAAAACTAAAATATGAAAACGAGTGGCGTGAATACTTGTTTTAAACTAATGTTGGATGTCACATCAGTTAGTGAATACGTTTTGTATAATGTGGATATCAGGGTGCGGCTCGAACTTCAACCTGATAAATGGCTTATACTCAGTGATAATGAACACTCTAATTTTAAATACAATATCAAGTCTACACGTCTATGGGTGGATCGGGTATTGCCGTACCCTGAAGGATTAGTAGCCGTTAATAAAGCCATGGTGCAGAACAACTCTCCTATTACGTATACTTTTAATAAAACTTTATACAAAACGTATATATTGGGCACAGGTCAGCGCTCGATAACAATGGACCAACCGTGGGGGACTGTTATACCAGAACATTTATATATGATCATCCTTGATATGGAGGCAGTGTCTGGTGCATATAATCGCAACCCGCTTTATTTGGAAAACTGTGAGCTTAGTAAAGTATTAATATTGCAGAATAGCACTAATATTGTCAATATTGGGTGCGACTTTCCTCATAACTGCGCCAAGTTGTATTACACAGCATTACAAGCCTTAGGCTTCGATAAAGACAATATATTATCTTATGACACATATGTGAATGGTGGAACCATACTGGCCTTTAATTTACAACCTGAGGATATAGATGACACTATCCCGATTGAAAAAAGTGGTAATCTGCGGATACCTTTGGAATTTAAACGCGGTGTGGCTAGAAATAGTCATTCTAGTTTATGGGTCTACAACAGGTGTGATCAGCATTAACGCAGACCGTCGCGTTATTTGCGATACGCGAGGATAAATATTAATATGAATTGTTTGGAAATAAATGAGGCTATCAGAAGTAATTTAGGTGATAAGGTAAACTATCTAGGATGTTTCCTAGCTGATGGCGTAAGGAAAATACTGACAAAAATACATAAAAAAAGACCCGCGGTGTTCATAATCAACACTCTGGAGTCTGGTTCTTGTAATAAAATGGGGCATTGGATAACATTCTATGTAAATAAGGATGAAGGTAGAGGCGAGATAGTTATACTATACAGCTACGCCAATCCTGCAATAGGATCTTATTCAAGATATTTCAAAGAGTTTATGTCCTACTTCCAAGACTATACCCTATATATTATGAAGAAAAGGATTCAATCCTTGAATAGTTACTTCTGTGGGAATTTCACCGTTTATTTTGCCTATCATTTTTCCAGACTAGGCTTAGAGGCGGCCCTGCTTCACTTTGATGAAGCATTTAAATATGGTCAATTTCACAAGAATGATGAAAAAGTTTTGAAATTCAGTTATGCTCAGATGAAAATGCCTGTGTGTAAGCAAACATTCTGCTTAAATGGTACTGATGCTGAGTGTGAAACGTTGTGTGACGAAATTGGCTAGGATGATAGTGCGGTGAATAATACTTTAAGATTGAATGATGAACATAATGTCTATATTTATTTTTACAACATTGACAACAAAAACTTATAACCTTTTTCCCCTTTCTACAGATTGGCTGGTTGACTAGCGTGGTGGGAAGGTTCGATGGAGAGGATGAATGACTCCCAATCTGCTTGTCTACTACCAAAACCCTTTCTACAGATTGAATGATTGACTAGGATGACAAGAAGCTTCGACGGACTGAATGAAAGCCTTTCCCCAATCTGTCTGCTAGCTAAACCACCAAGAAGTTTTATTATTATTATTATTATTATCGTTGTAAATCGCTTAAGTGTTTAATAAAAGAAATAAATTTATATAATGTGTTTACTTTTCCCTCGTTTATTGCATATATTCTTTCATTCCCTAGCGAGAAAACGCAAACCTTCTGGCTGAGGTGAGTGGTATGTCAAAACTCTCAAAGCAGTCCTCCAGACCCATGATGGATGCGACATGTCCCTGACGAGGGGAACTGAGGGGGGGGGGGGATATGACCACACCAGCTACTTGGAAATACTCTTCAGTTACCCGCTGAAAGGTGGACAGTACACACACACACCCCTCTGCAGACTTTGAAAAACTAATAAGGGTAATGAACCACATCCGCAAGAGTCTGCTCTCTCATACCGCCCTCAACACTTCCGGCCTCCTGTAGGGGGAACTAATGGACGTCAATGATATCCTCTCAGGTATGGTGGCTCCATACCTGAGCCACCATACCTGAGCTCAGGTATGGGACGCACATATGGTTGTGCGTCCCCTCGACGATTGTAAGGCCCCCATGACGATTGTGGGTCTCTACGCAACCTGTCCTCTTAAAAAGAACGTCACTTTTGGCCGTTTGCTTGTATGGCCGAATATGGACGTAATTTGAAATGGAAAAAAAAAATGATAATAAATTTTGATTTTTTTTCTTCAACAACAGTAAGTTAAGGGTCCTCTGATAGGTTAGGTGGGCAGGAAATTCTCATAAAGTTTAAAAACGTTATGAAAAACGTTAATGGAAAGAATCCTTTTCTAAGCTTCCCGAGTAAGCCGGACGACTCAAACAGAAAACGGAACAGTACGTCACTTTTGTGAGTCGATTTCATTTCAAATTACGTCCAAATTTGGCCATAGTGCGCATACGAGCCAAAAGTGACGTTATTTTTAAAAGGACGGGTTGCTCTACGACGGTTGTGGGGCCCTTACGAGGATGTGAGCCCCCACGACAGTTGTGGGTCCCCACGTTAGCTATAGGTCCACACGACGGTTGTGGGGCCCCATGCCGGTTGTTGGCCCCCCACGACGGTTGTGGGTCCCCACGACGGTTGTGGGTCCACACGACGGTTGTGGGTCCACACGACGGTTGTGGGCTCCCCACGACGGTTGTGGGTCCACACGACGGTTGTGGGTCCACACGACGGTTGTGGGCTTCCCACGACGGTTGTGGGCTTCCCACGACGGTTGTGGGCTCCCCACGACGGTTGTGGGCTCCCCACGACGGTTGTGCGCTCCCCACGACGGTTGTGGGCTCCCCACGACGGTTGTGGGTCCCCCACGACAGTTGTGGGTCCACACGACGGTTGTGGGTCCTCACGACAGTTGTGGCGCCACACGACGGTTGTGGGCTCCCCACGACGGTTGTGGGGCCACACGACGGTTGTGGGTCCACACGACGGTTGTGGGCTTCCCACGACGGTTGTGGGCTCCCTACGACGGTTGAGGGTCCACACGACGGTTGTGGGTCCACACGATGGTTGTCGGCTCCCCATGACGGTTGTGGGTCCACACGACGGTTGTAGGCTCCCCACGACGGTTGTGTGCTCCCCACGACGGTTGTGGGCTCCCCACGACGGTTGTGGGTCCACACGACGGTTGTGGGCCTTCACGACGGTTGTGGGTCTTCACGACGGTTGTGGGCCCCCCACGACGGTTGTGGGTCCCCACGTTAGCTACAGGTCCACACGACGGTTGTGGGTCCACACGACGGTTGTGGGTCCCCACGTTAGCTACAGGTCCACACGACGGTTGTGGGTCCCCACGACGGTTGTGGGTCCACACGACGGTTGTGGGTCCACACGACGGTTGTGGGTCCTCACGACGGTTGTAGGTCCTCAAAACGGATGTGGGTCCCCCACGACGGTTGTGAGTCCACACGACGGTTGTGGGTCCACACGACGGTTGTGGGCTTCCCACGACGATTGTGGGCTCCCCACGACGGTTGTGGGCTCCCCACGATGGTTGTGGGTCCACACGACGGTTGTGGGTCCTCACGACGGTTGTGGGTCCTCACGACGGTTGTGGGTCCTCACGACGGTTGTTGGTCCACACGACGGTTGTGGGCTCCCCACGACGGTTGTGGGCCCCCACGACGGTTGTGGGTCCTCACGACGGTTGTGGGTCCTCACGATGGTTGTGGGTCCTCACGCCGGTTGTAGGTCCTCACGACGGTTGTGGGTCCTCACGACGGTTGTGGGTCCTCACGACGGTTGTGGGCCCCCCACGACAATTGTGGGCCCTCACGACGGCTGTGAGTCCTCACGACGGTTATGGGCCCCCAACGTCGGTTGTGGGCCCCCACGATGGTTGTGGGTCCTCACGACAGTTGTGGGCCCCCCACGACGGTTGTAGGCCCCCACGTCAGTTGTGGGCCCCCACGATGGTTGTGGGCCCCCCACGACGGTTGTGGGCCCCCCACGACGGTTGTGGGCCGCCCTCGATGGTTGTGGGTCCCCCACGACGGTTGTGGGTCCACACGACGGTTGTGGGCCCCCCACGACGGTTGTGGGCCCCCACGTCGGTTGTGGGCCCCCACGATGGTTGTGGGCCCCCCACGACGGTTGTGGGCCCCCCACGACGGTTGTGGGCCGCCCACGATGGTTGTGGGCCCCCCACGATGGTTGTGGGCCCCCCACGACGGTTGTGGGTTCTCACGACAGTTGTGGGCCCCCCACGACGGTTGTGGGCCCCCCACGAC
This sequence comes from Procambarus clarkii, assembly GCF_040958095.1. Classification (NCBI taxonomy): domain Eukaryota; kingdom Metazoa; phylum Arthropoda; class Malacostraca; order Decapoda; family Cambaridae; genus Procambarus; species Procambarus clarkii. The sequence goes on along the minus strand of NC_091182.1, from coordinate 15,273,092 downwards.
GGTTGTGGGCCCCCTACGACGGTTGTGGGACACCCACGACGGATGTGGGACACCAAAGACGGTTGTGGGCCCCCCACGACGGTTGTGGGCCTCCCACGACGGTTGTGGGCCCCCACGATGGTTGTGGACTCCCTACGACGGTTGTGGGTTCACACGACGGTTGTGGGCTCCTCACGACGGTTGTGGGATCTCACGACGGTAGTGGGTCCTCACGACGGTTGTGGGACACCCACGACGGTTGTGGGACACCCACGACGGTTGTGGGCCCCCACGACGGTTGTGGGCCCCCAACGCGGTTGTGGGCCCCCCACGATGGTTGTGGGCTCCCCACGACGGTTGTGGGTCCTCACGACGGTTGTTGGCCCCCCACGACGGTTGTGGGCTCCCCACGACGGTTGTGGGCCCCCACGACAGTTGTGGGCCCCCACGATGGTTGTGGGTCCCATGACGGCTGTGGGCCCTCACGGCGGTTGTGGGTCCCCACAATGGTTGTGCGTCCCCTCGACGATTGTAAGGCCCCCATGACGATTGTGGGTCTCTGCGACGGTTGTGGGGCCCTTACGAGGATGTGAGCCCCCACGACAGTTGTGGGTCCCCACGTTAGCTATAGGTCCACACGACGGTTGAGGGTCCCCACGACGGTTGTGGGTCCACACGACGGTTGTGGGTCCACACGACGGTTGTGAATCCACACGACGGTTGTGGGTCCACACGACGGTTGTGGGTCCCCACGACGGTTGTGGGTCCACACGACGGTTGTGGGTCCCCACGTTAGCTACAGGTCCACACGACGGTTGTGGGTCCCCACGACGGTTGTGGGTCCACACGACGGTTCTGGGTCCACACGACGGTTGTGGGTCCACACGACGGTTGTGGGCTTCCCACGACAGTTGTGGGCTCCCCACGACGGTTGTGGGCTCCCCACGACGGTTTGGGCTCCCCACGACGGTTGTGGGCTCCCCACGACGGGTGTGGGTCCCCCACGACGGTTGTAGGTCCACACGACGGTTGTGGGTCCTCACGACAGTTGTGGGTCCACACGACGGTTGTGGCAACCCACGACGGTTGTGGGTCCACACGACGGTTGTGGGTCCACACGACGGTTGTGGGCTTCCCACGACGGTTGTGGGCTCCCCACGACGGTTGTGGGTCCACACGACGGTTGTGGGTCCACACGATGGTTGTGGGCTCCCCACGACGGTTGTGGGTCGACACGACGGTTGTGGGTCCTGACGACGGTTGTGGGTCCTCACGCCGGTTGTAGGTCCTCACGACGGTTGTGGGTCCTCACGACGGTTGTGGGTCCTCACGACGGTTGTTGGCCCCCCACGACGGTTGTGGGTCCTCACGACGGTTGTGAGTCCTCACGACGGTTGTGGGTTCTCAAGCCGGTTGTGGGCCCCCACGACAATTGTGGGCCCTCACGACGGTTGTGAGTCCTCACGACGGTTATGGGCCCCCAACGTCGGTTGTGGGCCCCCACGACGGTTGTGGGTCCTCACGACGGTTGTGGACCCCCCCGACGGTTGTGGGCCTCCACGTCAGTTGTGGGCCCCCACGATGGTTGTGGGCCCCCCACGACGGTTCTGGGCCCCCCACGACGGTTGTGGGCCGCCCACGATGGTTGTGGGCCCCCCACGACGGTTGTGGGTCCTCACGACGGTTGTGGGTCCTCACGACGGTTGTGGGCCCCCCACGACAATTGTGGGCCCTCACGACGGCTGTGAGTCCTCACGACGGTTATGGGCCCCCAACGTCGGTTGTGGGCCCCCACGATGGTTGTGGGTCCTCACGACAGTTGTGGGCCCCCCACGACGGTTGTAGGCCCCCACGTCAGTTGTGGGCCCCCACGATGGTTGTGGGCCCCCCACGACGGTTGTGGGCCCCCCACGACGGTTGTGGGCCGCCCTCGATGGTTGTGGGTCCCCCACGACGGTTGTGGGTCCACACGACGGTTGTGGGCCCCCCACGACGGTTGTGGGCCCCCACGTCGGTTGTGGGCCCCCACGATGGTTGTGGGCCCCCCACGACGGTTGTGGGCCCCCCACGACGGTTGTGGGCCGCCCACGATGGTTGTGGGCCCCCCACGATGGTTGTGGGCCCCCCACGACGGTTGTGGGTTCTCACGACAGTTGTGGGCCCCCCACGACGGTTGTGGGCCCCCCACGACGGTTGTGGGCCCCCCACGTCTGTTGTGGGCCACCCATGACGGTTGTGGGCCCCCACGACGGTTGTGGGCCCCCTACGACGGTTGTGGGACACCCACGACGGATGTGGGACACCAAAGACGGTTGTGGGCCCCCCACGACGGTTGTGGGCCTCCCACGACGGTTGTGGGCCCCCACGATGGTTGTGGACTCCCTACGACGGTTGTGGGTTCACACGACGGTTGTGGGCTCCTCACGACGGTTGTGGGATCTCACGACGGTAGTGGGTCCTCACGACGGTTGTGGGACACCCACGACGGTTGTGGGACACCCACGACGGTTGTGGGCCCCCACGACGGTTGTGGGCCCCCAACGCGGTTGTGGGCCCCCCACGATGGTTGTGGGCTCCCCACGACGGTTGTGGGTCCTCACGACGGTTGTTGGCCCCCCACGACGGTTGTGGGCTCCCCACGACGGTTGTGGGCCCCCACGACAGTTGTGGGCCCCCACGATGGTTGTGGGTCCCATGACGGCTGTGGGCCCTCACGGCGGTTGTGGGTCCCCACGATGGTTGTGCGTCCCCTCGACGATTGTAAGGCCCCCATGACGATTGTGGGTCTCTGCGACGGTTGTGGGGCCCTTACGAGGATGTGAGCCCCCACGACAGTTGTGGGTCCCCACGTTAGCTATAGGTCCACACGACGGTTGTGGGTCCCCACGACGGTTGTGGGTCCACACGACGGTTGTGGGTCCACACGACGGTTGTGAATCCACACGACGGTTGTGGGTCCACACGACGGTTGTGGGTCCCCACGACGGTTGTGGGTCCACACGACGGTTGTGGGTCCCCACGTTAGCTACAGGTCCACACGACGGTTGTGGGTCCACACGACGGTTGTGGGTCCACACGACGGTTCTGGGTCCACACGACGGTTGTGGATCCACACGACGGTTGTGGGCTTCCCACGACAGTTGTGGGCTCCCCACGACGGTTGTGGGCTCCCCACGACGGTTGTGGGCTCCCAACGACGGTTGTGGGCTCCCCACGACGGGTGTGGGTCCCCCACGACGGTTGTAGGTCCACACGACGGTTGTGGGTCCTCACGACAGTTGTGGGTCCACACGACGGTTGTGGCAACCCACGACGGTTGTGGGTCCACACGACGGTTGTGGGTCCACACGAAGGTTGTGGGCTTCCCACGACGGTTGTGGGCTCCCCACGACGGTTGTGGGTCCACACGACGGTTGTGGGTCCACACGATGGTTGTGGGCTCCCCACGACGGTTGTGGGTCGACACGATGGTTGTGGGTCCTGACGACGGTTGTGGGTCCTCACGCCGGTTGTAGGTCCTCACGACGGTTGTGGGTCCTCACGACGGTTGTGGGTCCTCACGACGGTTGTTGGCCCCCCACGACGGTTGTGGGTCCTCACGACGGTTGTGAGTCCTCACGACGGTTGTGGGTTCTCAAGCCGGTTGTGGGCCCCCACGACAATTGTGGGCCCTCACGACGGTTGTGAGTCCTCACGACGGTTATGGGCCCCCAACGTCGGTTGTGGGCCCCCACGACGGTTGTGGGTCCTCACGACGGTTGTGGACCCCCCCGACGGTTGTGGGCCTCCACGTCAGTTGTGGGCCCCCACGATGGTTGTGGGCCCCCCACGACGGTTCTGGGCCCCCCACGACGGTTGTGGGCCGCCCACGATGGTTGTGGGCCCCCCACGACGGTTGTGGGTCCTCACGACGGTTGTGGGTCCTCACGACGGTTGTGGGCCCACACGACGGTTGTGGGCCCCCCACGACGGTTGTGGGCCCCCACGTCGGTTGTGGGCCCCGCACGACGGTTGTGGGCCCCGCACGACGGTTGTGGGCCCCCTACGATGGTTGTGGGCCCCCTACGACGGATGTGGGACACCAAAGACGGTTGTGGGCCCCCCACGATGGTTGTGCACTCCCTACGACGGTTGTGGGTTCACACGACGGTTGTGGGCTCCTCACGACGGTTCTGGGATCTCACGACGGTAGTGGGTCCCCACGACGGTTGTGGGACACCCACGACGGTTGTGGGACACCCACGACGGTTGTGGGCCCCCCACGACGGTTGTGGGCCCCCCAACGCGGTTGTGGGGCCCCCCACGATGGTTGTGGGCTCCCCACGACGGTTGTGGGTCCTCACGACGGTTGTGGGCCCCCCACGACGGTTGTGTGCTCCCCACGACGGTTGTGGGCCCCCACGACGGTTGTGGGCCCCCACGATGGTTGTGGGTCCCATGGCGGCTGTGGGCCCTCACGGCGGTTGTGGGTCCCTACGATGGTTGTGCGTCCCCTCGACGATTGTAAGGCCCCCATGACGATTGTGGGTCTCTACGACGGTTGTGGGGCCCTTACGAGGATGTGAGCCCCCACGACGGTTGTGGGCCCCCACGATGGTTGTGGGTCCCATGACGGCTTTGGACCCTCACGGCGGTTGGGGGTCCCCACGATGGTTGTGCGTCCCCTCGACGATTGTAAGGCCCCCATGACGATTGTGGGTCTCTACGACGGTTGTGGGGCCCTTACGAGGATGTGAGCCCCCACGACAGTTGTGGGTCCACACGACGGTTGTGGGCTTCCCACGACGGTTGTGGGCTCCCCACGACGGTTGTGGGTCCCCCACGACGGTTGTTGGTCCACACGACGGTTGTGGGCTCCCCACGACGGTTGTGGGCTCCCCACGACGGTTGTGGGTCCCCCACGACGGTTGTTGGTCCACACGACGGTTGTGGGCTCCCCACGACGGTTGTGAGTCCACACGACGGTTGTGGGTCCACACGACGGTTGTGAGTCCACACGACGGTTGTGAGTCCACACGACGGTTGTGGGTCCACACGACGGTTGTGGGTCCACACGACGGTTGTGGGTCCACACGACGGTTGTGGGCTCCCCACGACGGTTGTGGGCTCGACACGACGGTTGTGGGCTCCCCACGATGGTTGTGGGTCCACACGACGGTTGTGGGTCCTCACGACGGTTGTGGGTCCTCACGACGGTTGTGGGTCCTCACGACGGTTGTGGGTCCTCACGACGGTTGTTGGTCCACACGACGGTTGTGGGCTCCCCACGACGGTTGTGGGCCCCCACGACGGTTGTGGGTCCTCACGACGTTTGTGGGTCCTCACGACGGTTGTGGGTCCTCACGCCGGTTGTAGGTCCTCACGACGGTTGTGGGTCCTCACGACGGTTGTGGGTCCTCACGACGGTTGTGGGCCCCCCACGACGGTTGTGGGTCGTCACGACAGTTGTGGGTCCTCACGACGGTTGTGGGTCCTCACGCTGGTTGTGGGCCCCCGACGACAATTGTGGGCCCTCACGACGGTTGGTAGTCCTCACGACGGTTATGGGCCCCCAACGTCGGTTGTGGGCCCCCACGACGGTTGTGGGTCCTCACGACGGTTGTGGGCCCCCCACGACGGTTGTGGGCCCCCACGTCAGTTGTGGGCCCCCACGATGGTTGTGGGCCCCCCACGACGGTTCTGGGCCCCCCACGACGGTTGTGGGCCCCCCACGACGGTTGAGAGTCCACACGACGGTTGTGGGTCCACACGACGGTTGAGGGTCCACACGACGGTTGTGGTTCCTCACGACGGTTGAGGGTCCACACGACGGTTGTGGGTCCACACGACGGTTGTGGGTCCTCACGACAGTTGTGGGTCTTCACGACAGTTGTGGGTCCTCACGACAATTGTGGGTCCTCACGACAGTTGAAGGTCCACACGACGGTTGTGGGTCCACACGACAGTTGTGGGTCCACACGACGGTTGTGGGTCCTCACGACGGTTGTGGGTCCTCACGACAATTGTGGGTCCTCACGACGGTTGTGGGTCCTCACGACAATTGTGGGTCCTCACGACAATTGTGGGTCCTCACGACGGTTGTGGGTCCACACGACGGTTGTGGGTTCACACGACGGTTGTGGGTCCTCACGACGGTTGTGGGTCCACACGACGGTTGTGGGTCCTCACGACGGTTGTGGGTCCTCACGACAATTGTGGGTCCTCACGACGGTTGTGGGTCCTCACGACAATTGTGGGTCCTCACGACAATTGTGGGTCCTCACGACGGTTGTGGGTCCACCAACCCGTTCTCGCAAATTTATTAAGTCAATAATGACTTATTAAATATGTGCATAGGTGACATACTTAACATAATAGATACCCTTAAAAAGATTCATAGAAAACACCGACCTTACCTAACCTTGTTAGTATCTTAAGATAAGCATCTTATTGCTTCATAATTACAATTATTACCTAACCTATAATAGGTATAGGTTAAGTAATAATTGTAATTACGGAGCAATAAGATGCTTATCTTAAGATACTAACAAGGTTAGGTAAGGTCGGTGTTTTCTATGAATCTTTTTAAGGGTATCTATTATGTTTAGTATATCACCTATGCATGTAGTTAATAAGTCAATATTGACTTTACGAATTTGCTAGAACGGGTTGGGGTCCACACGACGGTTGTGGGTCCACACGACGGTTGTGGGTCCTCACGACGGTTGTGGGGTCCTCACGACAATTGTGGGTCCTCACGACGGTTGTGGGTCCACACGACGGTTGTGGGTCCACACGACGGTTGTGGGTCCACACGACGGTTGTGGGTCCTCACGACGGTTGTGGGTCCTCACGACAATTGTGGGTCCTCACGACGGTTGTGGGTCCACACGACGGTTGTGGGTCCACACGACGGTTGTGGGTCCTCACGACGGTTGTGGGTCGTCACAACAATTTTGGGTCCTCACGACAATTGTGGGTCCTCACGAAGGTTGTGGGTCCACACGCCGGTTGTGGGTTCACACGACGGTTGTGGGTCCACACGACGGTTGTGGGTCCTCACGACGGTTGTGGGTCCACACGACGGTTGTGGGTCCACACGACAGTTGTGGGTCCACACGACGGTTGTGGGTCCTCACGACGGTTGTGGGTCCTCACGACGGTTGTGGGTCCTCACGACGGTTGTGGGTCCTCACGACGGTTGTTGGTCCACACGACGGTTGTGGGCTCCCCACGACGGTTGTGGGCCCCCACGACGGTTGTGGGTCCTCACGACGGTTGTGGGTCCTCACGACGGTTGTGGGTCCTCACGCCGGTTGTGGGTCCTTGCGATGGTTGTGGGTCCTCACGACGGTTGTGGGTCCTCACGACGGTTGTGGGCCCCCACGACGGTTGTGGGTCTTCACGACGGTTGTGGGTCCTCACGACGGTTGTGGGTCCTCACGACGGTTGTGGGTCCTCACGCTGGTTGTGGGCCCCCCACGACAATTGTGGGCCCTCACGACGGTTGTGAGTCCTCACGACGGTTATGGGCCCCCAACGTCGGTTGTGGGCCCCCACGACGGTTGTGGGTCCTCACGACGGTTGTGGGCCCCCTACGACGGTTGTGGGCCCCCACGTCAGTTGTGGGCCCCCACGATGGTTGTGGGCCCCCCACGCCGGTTCTGGGCCCCCCACGACGGTTGTGGGCCGCCCACGACGGTTGTGGGCTCCCCACGACGGTTGTGGGTCCCCCACGACGGTTGTGGGTCCACACGACGGTTGTGGGTCCTCACGACGGTTGTGGGTCCACACGACGGTTGTGGGCTCCCCACGACGGTTGTGGGTCCACACGACGGTTGTGGGTCCACACGACGGTTGTGGGCTTCCCACGACGGTTGTGGGCTCCCCACGACGGTTGTGGGTCCACACGACGGTTGTGGGTCCACACGACGGTTGTGGGCTCCCCACGACGGTTGTGGGTCCACACGACGGTTGTGGGTCCACACGACGGTTGTGGGTCTACACGACGGTTGTGGGCTTCCCATGACGGTTGTGGGTCCACACGACGGTTGTGGGTCCACACGACGGTTGTGGGCTTCCCACGACGGTTGTGGGCTCCCCACGATGGTTGTGGGCTCCTCACGATGGTTGTGGGCTCCCCACGACGGTTGTGGGCTCCCCACGACGGTTGTGGGTCCACACGACGGTTGTGGGCTTCCCACGACGGTTGTAGGTCCACACGACGGTTGTGGGTCCCCACGACGGTTGTGGGTCCTCACGATGGTTGTGGGCCCCCCACGACGGTTGTGAGTCCACACAACGGTTGTGGGTCCACACGACGGTTGTGGGTCCACACGACGGTTGTGGGCTTCCCACGACGGTTGTGGGCTCCCCACGACGGTTGTGGGCTCCCCACGACAGTTGTGGGCTCCCCTCGACGGTTGTGGGCTCCCCACGACGGTTGAGGGTCCACACGACGGTTGTGGGTCCTCACGACGGTTGAGGGTCCACACGACGGTTGTGGTTCCACACGACGGTTGTGGGTCCTCACGACAGTTGTGGGTCCTCACGACAATTGTGGGTCCTCACGACGGTTGAGGGTCCACACGACGGTTGTGGGTCCACATGACGGTTGTGGGTCCACTCGACGGTTGTGGGTCCTCACGACGGTTGTGGGTCCTCACGACAATTGTGGGTCCCCACGACGGTTGTGGGTCCTCACGACAATTGTGGGTCCTCACGACAATTGTGGGTCCTAACGACTGTTGTTGGTCCACACGACGGTTGTGGGTCCACACGACGGTTGTGGGTCCACACGACGGTTGTGGGTCCTCACGACGGTTGTGGGTCCACACGACGGTTGTGGGTCCTCACGACGGTTGTGGGTCCTCACGACAATTGTGGGTCCTCACGACGGTTGTGGGTCCTTACGACAATTGTGGGTCCTCACGACAATTTTGGGTCCTCACGACGGTTGTGGGTCCTCATGACGGTTGTGGGTCCTCACGACAATTGTGGGTCCTCACGACGGTTGTGGGTCCTCACGACAATTGTGGGTCCTCACGACAATTGTGGGTCCTCACGACGGTTGTGGGTCCTCACGGCAATTGTGGGTCCTCACGACGGTTGTGGGTCCACACGACGGTTGTGGGTCCACACTGTGGGATATTTGGGCTTGATTCTGATTAATTAATAATTAAAGTAGTAAATTAAATTACGAAGGACCACCCGCTTTTAAAGTAAAGAGGGAAACTGAGAATTTCAGATCATTAGATAAATTTCTAGAGAAAACCAGTGACTATGGATATGACTAGAAAGTATGATCATAAGAATAATTAATGGGCTGTATTATTAAAGAAAACAACCTCAAACACCTACATTGGGAGGTTATTACTGGAGGTAAGTACGTCCAGGAATCAGTGTGGTTCGTTCACTAATTCAATTAATAATAATCTAATCCTATAAATAATGCTGAATATAATATCATTCATATAAAGAAGAACATGAATATGAGCATAGTAATGAGTTACAGTAAATCACACATTACCATCAAACATTCTGAATATATCAAATTGCAAAGAAATGGATAAAAAGAAATAAGCCTTAGCTTGTAGCAGATTCCTTTAGATAACCATGGAAGTCCTCTTAATCTCCAAGTCTGGTACACTGACGAATGGTACGGTTAACATGGAGAAGACAGCATGAGGAATTCGTCTCTCGAGCTGCAAGATAAATAACTACCAGTAGCAATTGATTTAACTACTCAATTCATATTCAAGATTATTAATATCTACAGATGGAATTCTAATCACCTGTTATTAGGTGTTATCCCGCTGCATGACGAACAATCACCCCGCTATTATTAAACCTGTAAATGATGCATCAAATAAAGGGTACTTAGCTGTGGGCACTGTATAAGTATTAAGATTGCCGTAATTTCGCATCCCAGGCTCCGGTGAACCTATCCTGGATTGATGCGTTTCAAGCTGGCTGATCACGTGTCGTCAGGAACCAAGTCTAGGGGTCCCTCATTTAACACCAGCACTAGTTGAAGATATTATCTGCAAGGTCGTTCACGCCTCACAGTGGCGGCTTTCATCTGAGGATAATTAACACCTGCCCGATTTGCTGGGCAATGGCGTCGTTTATGAGTACGGTAAGCACAGTTCTGCCTCCTTTCGGCTCTGCACGTGTCCGCGTACTGAAGGGGATGGCGTCCTTCCAACCCACGCCGAGTTGACGTTCATAACACAAATTATTGTCACAAACATTAATATTTCTCGCATTCGCGCTTGAAACCATAAAGACTGGACGGGTTTATTATTTAGAGGAACGAAATATTATTATTTAACTATTTAAGAATAGTAAATATAGAAGGGAGAGGAATTAATGTCTCCCCATGGCATTCATTGATGACGTTAACTCTATCGCGAGGTAGACGCTATGATTCTAACGCTCTATTCGGCTTTTAGTTAGAGAACAATTCGTCTGCAATCAGTTGTCATACAGAATGCTTTAATTATGGAGAATCGTATTTAATTCTCACACAAATTGAATATAATGTGTTTTACTGTAAAGAAATCTGACGCAATACTGGCGTCAGGTGACGTGAGAATTCTAGCCTAATGCACAGATGAATTATTAGTACATGAGAATTCTACGAGTTGTTAATTTTACTTACTACAATATTAAGTATGGTTAGTAATAAGTAATGAGAATACAACAATGCTGTATTCGATGTTGGAAATATCCAACATAACTCCGGGGGGGGAATCCCAGGGTCGCATTGTACTGTGTTGTACTGACCTATCCCGAAGTGATATTAAGATTAATACATTAGTATATTAGTATGTTAGTATGTTAGTACACACATAACGAACGTCCCGGATTTATCAAGGACTTACAAGAATTTGAGTCTTGCTATTTACATGTCAACTGAAACATGTTGTTTGTAGCCTACACAATATTTATAAAATTTAACTCTCCCAATTTAAACTAACAGAATCTACAGTGATGCGATATCTTGGGTCATAGTGACGTGTAATGTTTCGTTACGTGATATCACATCGTAGTATCAGCACAGTTTTCTTAGTGGGAAATGAAGGAAATTATTCTCCTTCAGAGTTATAATAGGCTCGCAAATTCCGCCTACATTGTTGAGCTGCAGCTCTAGTGGGACGGTTGCTTGGAGGAACAAATTCATTGTCCTCTGAAATTACTGGGGAAACTGGATCTGACTGATATTCTTGTTCAGTCAGTTCTAGGGGAACCAGCTTCTTTAAAGTTTTTAGAGTAGTGTTGCCTTTGCATAAGACCTTAACCACTCTTAGGACACCTTGTCGATCTGGGTGAATGGTGACGATTTTTCCTATAGGCCACTCGGACCTTGGTCCATCACTGTCGACTAGTACAAGGTCTCCAGGTTTTAATTGTACCTTATTGTAAGGACTCGAAGCTCCGTAGTGGTACTCTCGTAGAGCTGTGAGGTATTCTCGAGTCCACACCTCATTCCACCTGTTAATAACTCTAGAAAGATGCTGGTAGCTTTCCACCAAGTCTCCTCTGGTCACATGGGATGGGTCTACAGGGTCCTCTTCGGCTAAGGGATGAGAGGGCTCAGTAGACCTCCATGGATCAAGTGAGAGGGGCTCAGTGGTTCTCTCTGGGTGTAATCATCAGACAGGTAGGTGATCGGGCGGTTATTGACTCGTGCCTCGATTTCTACAACAATAGTTTGGAGTTCTGAGTAACTGACCTTTTGTCGGTGTAACGTTTTCCTTAGACATCTTTTGACTGTGCCTACCATTCGCTCATAGAACCCACCTTGCCAAGGGGCTCTTGGTGCTATGAATTTCCAGTGACATTGTCTTCTTTGTAAGACTGATTGCACTTCAGGGTGGTTCCAGACTTCTCGCAAACAACTTTCTCCCGCCACAAAATTAGATCCGTTGTCTGATATCATTAATCTAGGACATGATCGACGGGCAGCAAATCTGCGGAAAGCTTGAATGAAAGCTTCAGCACTCATGTCTGGGGTGACCTCTAAGTGCACGCCTCTGGTTGTAGCACAGGTAAAGAGACAAATGTACGCCTTCACTGGTATATTATCTGGGTTACCAGTGAGGAGTAAGGCTCCTGTATAATCTACTCCAGTGGTTTCGAATGGACGAAGATGAACCACTCGCTCTTCTGGGAGTGGAGGAGGTCCTGGGTAAGGACAGACTCTAGCGTCGTATCTCTTACAGATTACACAAGATTTAATAATGGTCTTAACAGTCTGACGACCTTGAGGAAGCCAGTACTTTTGTCTAAGGTCGGTGAGAGTATCTAAAACTCCACCATGTAGGGTACCATATTGATGGTGATGTAAGACAAAAAGTTTAGTTATGATGTGGTGGCGAGGTAAAAGGATTGGGTTCTTAGTGTCTAAGTCAATCTTTGCATGTAGCAAACGTCCTCCACATCGTAGTATGTTATGAGTGTTGACATCGTACCAGATGCCCAGAGACTTAGTGAGTTTATCCGGAAGATTCTCAAATTCGCTTCCGTAAGTCTCTTGCTGCGCCCGCTTAATCCAATAGTGAACAGGATTGGGAAATTTGTGTCGAATCCCTACTTTAGAGAGAAAATCAAACACGTGTGCAGTCACTCGTAACAATTTGCTTAATTTAGAATAATGATGAGGATTAATGGCTAATGTTCGCTGAGGCTCTGGTTCCTTTATGGGAGCGGCGATACTGGTCACTATGACTTGTGGCCTTTGTTTGGGCCACTGACCACCAACAAGCCATGAAGGTCCGTTGAACCACAGCGAAGATTTGTCAAGTTGTTTTAATGTCAATCCTCTTGATAAATAATCGGCAGGATTGTCCTTAGTAGGGACATGTCTAAACTTATAACCTGCGGATAAATCATGAATCTCCCTGACGCGATTACTGACGTAAGGAGTCTTGTTGTTATTGTTTCTTACCCATTGTAAGACTGCCTCGTTGTCTGACCACACTACAATCTCACCAAAGTGGATATTACTGAGTGTCTTTGCCAGGCAATGGGCCAATCTTACTCCCACTAGCAATGCAGTCAACTCCATCTGAGGTAAGGATCTCTTCTTGATGGGAGCAACTCTTGCTTTTGATGTGAGTAAAATTGATTGAGCACTGTTAACTAAATAGGCTACTGCGCCATATGCTTTGCCAGAGGCATCGCAGAAAACGTGCAAATTGGTGGGTAAGTTTGGTCCTGAAGCATTACGTGGAAATTTCAAAACACCTAACTGATTAAAATCCGTTGAGAGTATTTGCCATTTGGCTTGTAACTCATTTGGTAACGGATCATCCCAACCCATATGTTGTTGCCAGCACTCCTGCATTAGGAGTTTGCCCCTTTTTAATATAGGACTAAGTAGGCCTAAAGGGTCAAATGGTTGACTGACAAATGAGAGCAGTGTTCTCATGGTAAGGGTTGAGTTATCAGTTTGCACTGACTTGACATTCATCTCGTCAGTGTTGGTGTTCCATTCCACGCCTAGAACCTTTAATTTACTGGGTACCTGATAATCGGGAAATTCTTTCTCAATTAACTGGTTAAGCAGTTTATTATTTGAAGCCCATGACTGTAGAGGCATATTAGCTCCTAACAGTTCACGGTTAGCCTCATGGTAGATTTCTACCAGATCAGCTTGATCATTAGTTGTCCCCTGGAAATTGTCGACATATAAGTTGTCGCTAATGGTTGCCTTATAAGGGCTGTCTGATTTCCTCAAATGCGTGTCTAATGTTGCTTGCAAAAGAAACGGTGAGGATGTAGCACCAAATAATACAGAGGCGAACCGATAGGTGATTATTTCACTGTTAGGATCCAGTGGATCCTTGTACCAGAGGAATTTTGTGTAGTCACGATCTTCCTCCTGCAATCCTACTCGGAGAAAGGCTTTGCTGGTGTCAGCAGTGTAGGCAAAAATGCCTGTGCGAAATCGTAACAATACGTCATGTAGCCTTTGTGTTAGGCTAGGTCCCATTTGGAGACATTCATTTAAAGACACACTATTAGGCTTTACTTTAGCACTGCAATTAAAGACAATACGAATAGGTGTTGTCAGTGAGTCTTTCACTACAGCATGGTGTGGTAAATAATGACCTGTTTTTCGGTCATCGTGTTCAACAACTTCAATGAACTTGTTGTTAAGTTGTTGTTGGATAAGTTGGTGATACATGGTTAGTTTTTCTGGCTGCTTCTGCAGTCGTGTTAATTGAGACCGCAATTGTGAAGCTGCCATAAAATAATTCACTGGAAGTTGGGGATGATCTAACTTCCATGGAAGTCTTACCCAGTATTGTTTATTTGAGTAGACAACTGTATCCAGATATTGCTGGTAAGTCCATGTATCATCAGGACTTGGTTGCTCAGGGATGATGCCTAACGTATCTAAATCCCACAAACGATGTATTGGTGGGTCAGACTCAATGTCCTCGGCTATTTCCCTGAAGCGTAGGGGTGACTGCTCTAAGCCTAGTCACGCCACAATTACATTATTGGTTTGTGGGCGCTGGACCTTGTCTGAAAAGCACGGGTCCTGTGAGCAGTTTGCCACCTGCGGACGACAACAAATTCATACCATGTTGCCTAGTGCATCCAGTGATAAACTTGTAGTAATGATCCGCGCCTATTAATATTCCAATATCTGTGAGACAATCGGAATTTATTTTATGATCCGCTAGCCTCATGCGGTTTCGCTTAAGGTGTCTCGCAGTGCGAGCTAATCCTGTGACCTGCAGGTCCGTAGGAATCTTATCCACTACCACCGCATGGATTGGGCTAGCAGAGGATCCTAGTCTAACTAATAATTTAACTACCTTGTAGTCACGTGGTCCACTATTTGATAGGAAACCAGAAATGTTTAACTTCACACTTTTGGTAGGTTTTAAGTTTAAATCATCTACCAACTGTTGCGTGATGAAGGTTTTTTGGGAACCTTGGTCAAAGAGACCTCTACTGTTAATTCTAGATCTTCGGTTTATTAATTTAAGCTGAGCGGTAGGCAAGGTAGTACTGTTGCCTGACTCAGTAGCGAGTACATTCACTTCGTGATGTACTTTACAATATTGCACTGAAGTAGAATTAGTAAAATTCTCTCCAGTGGTCATAGTTGGTGTAGGAGATTTCCTACATAAGGCGTAGTGGTGTACACCCTGGTTACAACGGTTGCAAGTACGTAGTGGTACTGCACATTTCTTGGGATCATGAGAACCCATACATTTAGTGCATTTATGCAATTCCTGTAACCTTTTAACTCTAGCATTATACGTAGGATAAGCAGAGCATTGGTAAGTGGTGTGTTCCTGATTGCAGAACAGACACTTTCTTTGATTAATAGACTTAGTCTCTTTAGTAGACAAGTCATGAGTTATCTCTGAAGGAGATACTGAATAGGTACCTACATTTCCACTTCTTTTCCTGGTGGATGGAGTAGGTTTGGATTTATATTTATTAGACTTACTTGGAGTCTGTTTAGGTTTGACTGAAATATCAGTATTAATTGGTTTGGACTCAGGTTTAATTTTGTCATGAGTCTTTAACCTATTAACTGTGATCCTCAACCCCTCGAAAATCTGATCGAGAGTAAGAAACTCAGTATTATAATGTGAGCAGAGCTCTGTCAAGACGTTTCGAGGTAATTTCCTCTGTAACAATAGCTTGATAGACCATTCAGAACTAGGTATATTAACCTTAGTACCTAAGGCCTTTACCAGAGACTCTACTTCTAGTCTGAAGCATTGAAGTGACTCTGGTCTACTGTTTGGTGCATTCAGATCTAGCAATTGATAATAAAGGGTAGCTATGCTTAACTCTTTGTTGCAATAGTTCAACTTCAGGAGTTTTATAGCTTCCTCATAATTACTCTCATTAAGAGTAAGGTTATGTATGACCTTTTTAGCCTCTCCTGTGAGAAGACTAAGTAGGTATGAAAATTTAGAAACTTTGTCTAGAAAGAAACTTTGTCTAGAAATGTATGCTCATAGAGAAATATCATAAATGGAGGCACACTCAAACACAGTGATAAAATGTGTGGATTTTCTGATGCAAATTACATGAACACACACACACAATCACAAGTAATACATGAATACGGAAATATGGATAATGAGTCTGGAGATCGTCAGCCTCTTCTTCCACGACCTCCAACCCTCCTTCAACTGGGCAGAAAGACAGGAGTCTCACACTCTCACAGGAGGGCCTCTTCACCACGTCGGCGCCTCTTCTTCGCTGTCCTGCCATCCATACACAGTCCTCTCTGACAATCCTGGACTCAAGCTGCCTTGCAGCCTATTCTACTATTAAAGTAATAAAGTCTTGCTGCCACATACACAAGTAAATATTGTGGCCTAACTAGCCTACTCATACAAGGGGTAATGGGAGGGAAAATGATCTACCTTACATTCCTGGCTCACGACGCCTGTCCCTTGATGGTGTGAGGTTCCCACGCTTCCTTGGGTCGATCCTTGACGATCCAGGACGTTCCACAGGTCCGCAGGTGTCGTGGAGCCTTCGCGTCGTCGCCGTTCCAATCCCTGAGATTCAGCTGCCCCAATCCTGGTTCATCGATGGGCGCTGAGCTAATCACTATTTTCCCCACACTCGCCTCTCCCACAAGGCGTTGCTCCTTGTCCTAGGCACGGTGTCGTCCTTCCAAGATTCTCAGTGGATGTGACCCCAGTCACAGCTAGGCCTGCCCGCCCACCTTCCAGACCTCAACGTCCAGCCAGCGGCGCCGCCCAGCGTCGTCGCCGACTATTTTCCAAGTTTGGCACTTCTCTGCTCACTGAACTTGGTTCCTCTTTTGCTTCCCAGAAGCGCAGGGTCTCCAATAACTATGATGGGCTGCGATGGCCAGCTCAATCCACTGAACAAGGCTTGCAGAGCCTCCAATCCTTGAGAGCAGACCGAGGCGCGTCCTGTCGCTTCCAAGGTCAGAACAACTCTGACGTTGGCGCCGCCCGGGGCACTCGGTGACGTCATGGCGGGCCCTGATTGGTCGCCCGCGTCCTACGTCGACCAATCCGCGATCGGCTAATGTCCCTTCCAAAAGGTCATATCTGCCGTAGGGGATACTGTTTCATTTTATAACAGGGTGCCAATTTTCCTTTATTTACAACTTATAATATAACTTCCTTCCCTTAACTGGCAGCCGGTCTGGTCGCCACATATATCATTAGACTCCCTGAACCTCAGAGAATCAGTAGGGAGAGCTGATATGACTCTTTAAGCCAGCAAACGAAAGAAATAGGAGAGGGCACCGTAACAGTACTTAGCAGCTCTCAGGTAGTATTCCGGAGTTACTCCCCAACGATTATCTTGACTTGGTTGGTGAGGTTCCACTAATGTGAATACTACTGATTCACTGATGAGCTTGAAAGAAATTATGTTTTTGAGGTGTTTGATCACCTCGGCTGGATGACGAGTGGGGTGGATGTCATTGCCACCTAAGTATATAATGGTTAGATGGTGAGGCCACTCTAACGCAGGTGTTAAGGTGGTGTTATTGTAAAAGTTATGAGCTGTTGCTCCTGGTGACCTAAAGATTCTCACCTCGGTGTGAGGTATAGGTCTAAGTGTTGTGGGTAATTGGCTATGACCCACTAAAGCCACTTTATACATGAGGTAAGAGTAGCAATATGTTAGTGTGATCTAGGCTAACTAATGTGTTACAATGTTAGTTGACACAATTAATTAAATAGTTAGTCTAGCTTCTATCACACAAGGATAAGTTATTAATGGTTAATATTTTAATTATAAATTTAATGCCTATCCGGTTCGATAAGGACCATAATGTGGGATATTTGGGCTTGATTCTGATTAATTAATAATTAAAGTAGTAAATTAAATTACGAAGGACCACCCGCTTTTAAAGTAAAGAGGGAAACTGAGAATTTCAGATCATTAGATAAATTTCTAGAGAAAACCAGTGACTATGGATATGACTAGAAAGTATGATCATAAGAATAATTAATGGGCTGTATTATTAAAGAAAACAACCTCAAACACCTACATTGGGGGGTTATTACTGGAGGTAAGTACGTCCAGGAATCAGTGTGGTTCGTTCACTAATTCAATTAATAATAATCTAATCCTATAAATAATGCTGAATATAATATCATTCATATAAAGAAGAACATGAATATGAGCATAGTAATGAGTTACAGTAAATCACACATTAACATCAAGCATTCTGAATATATCAAATTGGAAAGAAATGGATAAAAAGAAATAAGCCTTAGCTTGTAGTTGATTCCTTAAGATAACCATGGAAGTCCTCTTAATCTCCAAGTCTGGTACACTGACGAATGGTACGGTTAACATGGAGAAGACAGCATGAGGAATTCGTCTCTCGAGCTGCAAGATAAATAACTACCAGTAGCAATTGATTTAACTACTCAATTCATATTCAAGATTATTAATATCTACAGATGGAATTCTAATCACCTGTTATTAGGTGTTATCCCGCTGCGTGACGAACAATCACCCCGCTATTATTAAACCTGTAAATGATGCATCAAATAAAGGGTACTTAGCTGTGGGCACTGTATAAGTATTAAGATTGCCGTAATTTCGCATCCCAGGCTCCGGTGAACCTATCCTGGATTGATGCGTTTCAAGCTGGCTGATCACGTGTCGTCAGGAACCAAGTCTAGGGGTCCCTCATTTAACACCAGCACTAGTTGAAGATATTATCTGCAAGGTCGTTCACGCCTCACAGTGGCGGCTTTCATCTGAGGATGAATAACACCTGCCCGATTTGCTGGGCAATGGCGTCGTTTATGAGTACGGTAAGCACAGTTCTGCCTCCTTTCGGCTCTGCACGTGTCCGCGTACTGAAGGGGATGGCGTCCTTCCAACGCACGCCGAGTCGACGTTCATAACACAAATTATTGTCACGAACATTAATATTTCTCGCATTCGCACTTGAAACTCTAAAGACTGGACGGGTTTATTATTTAGAGGAACGAAATATTATTATTTAACTATTTAAGAATAGTAAATATAGAAGGGAGAGGAATTAATGTCTCCCCATGGCATTCATTGATGACCTTAACTCTATCGCGAGGTAGACGCTATGATTCTAACTCTCTATTCGGCTTTTAGTTAGAGAACAATTCGTCTGCAATCAGTTGTCATACAGAATGCTTTAATTATGGAGAATCGTATTTAATTCTCACACAAATTGAATATAATGTGTTTTACTGTAAAGAAATCTGACGCAATACTGGCGTCAGGTGACGTGAGAATTCTAGCCTAATGCACAGATGAATTATTAGTACATGAGAATTCTACGAGTTGTTAATTTTACTTACTACAATATTAAGTATGGTTAGTAATAAGTAATGAGAATACAACAATGCTGTATTCGATGTTGGAAATATCCAACACACACGACGGTTGTGGGTCCTCACGACGGTTGTGGGTCCTCACGACGGTTGTTGGTCCACACGACGGTTGTGGGCTCCCCACGACGGTTGTGGGCCCCCACGACGGTTGTGGGTCCTCACGACGGTTGTGGGTCCTCACGATGGTTGTGGGTCCTCACGCCGGTTGTAGGTCCTAACGACGGTTGTGGGTCCTCACGACGGTTGTGGGTCCTCACGACGGTTGTGGGCCCCCCACGACGGTTGTGGGTCCTCACAACGGTTGTGGGTCCTCACGACGGTTGTGGGTCCTCACGACGGTTGTGGGTCCTCACGCCGGTTGTGGGCCCCCCACGACAATTGTGGGCCCTCACGACGGTTGTGAGTCCTCACGACGGTTATGGGCCCCCAACGACAGTTGTGGGCCCCCACGACGGTTGTGGGTCCTCACGACGGTTGTGGGCCCCCCACGACGGTTGTGGGCCCCCACGTCAGTTGTGGGCCCCCACGATGGTTGTGGGCCCCCCACGACGGTTCTGGGCCCCCCACGACGGTTGTGGGCCGCCCACGACGGTTGAGGCTCCCCACGACGGTTGTGGGCTCCCCACGACGGTTGTGGGTCCACACGACGGTTGTGGGTCCACACGACGGTTGTGGGCTTCCCACGACGGTTGTGGGTCCACACGACGGTTGTGGGTCCAAACGACGGTTGTGGGCTCCCCACGACGGTTGTGGGTCCACACGACGGTTGTGGGTCCACACGATGGTTGTGGGTCTACACGACGGTTGTGGGCTTCCCACGACGGTTGTGGGCTCCCCACGATGGTTGTGGGCTCCCCACGATGGTTGTGGGCTCCCCACGACGGTTGTGGGCTCCCCACGACGGTTGTGGGTCCCCACGACGGTTGTGGGTCCTCACGACGGTTGTGGGCCCCCCACGACGGTTGTGGGTCCACACGACGGTTGTGGGTCCACACGACGGTTGTGGGTCCACACGACGGTTGTGGGTCCTCACGACGGTTGTAGGTCCTCAAGACGGTTGTGGGCCCCCACGACGGTTGTGAGTCCACACGACGGTTGTGGGTCCACACGACGGTTGTGGGTCCACACGACGGTTGTGGGCTTCCCACGACGGTTGTGGGCTCCCCACGACGGTTGTGGGCTCCCCACGACGGTTGTGAGCTCCCCACGACGGTTGTGGGCTCCCCACGACGGTTGAGGGTCCACACGACGGTTGTGGGTCCTCACGACGGTTGAGGGTCCACACGACGGTTGTGGGTCCACACGACGGTTGTGGGTCCTCACGACAGTTGTGGGTCCTCACGACAATTGTGGGTCCTCACGACGGTTGAGGGTCCACACGACGGTTGTGGGTCCACACGACGGTTGTGGGTCCACACGACGGTTGTGGGTCCTCACGACGGTTGTGGGTCCTCACGACAATTGTGGGTCCTCACGACAGTTGTGGGTCCTCACGACAATTGTGGGTCCTCACGACAATTTTGGGTCCTCACGACGGTTGTGGGTCCACACAACGGTTGTGGGTCCACACGACGGTTGTGGGTCCTCACGACGGTTGTGGGTCCTCACGACAATTGTGGGTCCTCACGACGGTTGTGGGTCCACACGACGATTGTGGGTCCACACGACGGTTGTGGGTCCTCACGACGGTTGTGGGTCGTCACGACAATTGTGGGTCCTCACGAGAATTGTGGGTCCTCACGACGGTTGAGGGTCCACACGACGGTTGTGGGTCCACACGACGGTTGTGGGTCCACACGACGGTTGTGGGTCCACACGACGGTTGTGGGTCCACATGACGGTTGTGGGTCCTAACGACGGTTGTGGGCCCCCCACGACGGTTGTGAGTCCACACGACGGTTGTGGGTCCTCACGACGGTTGTAGGTCCTCAAGACGGTTGTGGGCCAACCACGACTGTTGTGAGTCCACACGACGGTTGTGGGTCCACACTACGGTTGTGGGTCCACACGACGGTTGTGGGCTTCCCACGACGGTTGTGGGCTCCCCACGACGGTTGTGGGCTCCCCACGACGGTTGTGGGCTCCCCACGACAGTTGTGGGCTCCCCACGACGGTTGAGGGTCCACACGACGGTTGTGGGTCCTCATGACGGTTGAGGGTCCACACGACGGTTGTGGGTCCACACGACGGTTGTGGATCCTCACGACGGTTGTGGGTCCTCACGACAATTGTGGGTCCTCACGACCGTTGAGGGTCCACACGACGGTTGTGGGTCCACACGACGGTTGTGGGTCCACACGACGGTTGTGGGTCCTCACGACGATTGTGGGTCCTCACGACAATTGTGGGTCCTCACGACGGTTGTGGGTCCTCACGACAATTGTGGGTCCTCACGACAATTGTGGGTCCTCACGACAATTGTGGGTCCTCACGACGGTTGTGGGTCCACACGACGGTTGTGGGTCCACACGACGGTTGTGGGTCCTCTTGACAGTTGTGGGTCCTCACGACGGTTGTGGGTCCTCATGACAATTGTGGGTCCTCACGACGGTTGTGGGTCCACACGACGGTTGTGGGTCCACACGACGGTTGTGGGTCCTCACGACGGTTGTGGGTCCTCACAACAATTGTGGGTCCTCACGACAATTGTGGGTCCTCACGACGGTTGTGGGTCCACACGACATTTGTGGGTCCACACGACGGTTGTGGGTCCTCACGACGGTTGTGGGTCCACACGACGGTTGTGGGCTCCCCACGACGGTTGTGGGTCCACACGATGGTTGTGGGCTCCCCACGACGGTTGTGGGCTCCCCACGACGGTTGTGGGTCCACACGACGGTTGTGGGTCCACACGACGGTTGTGGGTCTACACGACGGTTGTGGGCTTCCCACGACGGTTGTGGGCTCCCCACGATGGTTGTGGGCTCCCCACGATGGTTGTGGGTCCACACGACGGTTGTGGGCTTCCCACGACGGTTGTAGGTCCACACGACAGTTGTGGGTCCCCACGACGGTTGTGGGTCCTCACGACGGTTGTGGGCCCCCCACGACGGTTGTGAGTCCACACGACGGTTGTGGGTCCACACGACGGTTGTGGGCTCCCCACGACGGTTGTGGGCTCCCCACGACGGTTGTGGGTCCTCACGACGGTTGAGGGTCCACATGACGGTTGTGGGTCCTAACGACGGTTGTGGGCCCCCCACGACGGTTGTGAGTCCACACGACGGTTGTGGGTCCTCACGACGGTTGTAGGTCCTCAAGACGGTTGTGGGCCAACCACGACTGTTGTGAGTCCACACGACGGTTGTGGGTCCACACTACGGTTGTGGGTCCACACGACGGTTGTGGGCTTCCCACGACGGTTGTGGGCTCCCCACGACGGTTGTGGGCTCCCCACGACGGTTGTGGGCTCCCCACGACAGTTGTGGGCTCCCCACGACGGTTGAGGGTCCACACGACGGTTGTGGGTCCTCATGACGGTTGAGGGTCCACACGACGGTTGTGGGTCCACACGACGGTTGTGGATCCTCACGACGGTTGTGGGTCCTCACGACAATTGTGGGTCCTCACGACCGTTGAGGGTCCACACGACGGTTGTGGGTCCACACGACGGTTGTGGGTCCACACGACGGTTGTGGGTCCTCACGACGATTGTGGGTCCTCACGACAATTGTGGGTCCTCACGACGGTTGTGGGTCCTCACGACAATTGTGGGTCCTCACGACAATTGTGGGTCCTCACGACAATTGTGGGTCCTCACGACGGTTGTGGGTCCACACGACGGTTGTGGGTCCACACGACGGTTGTGGGTCCTCTTGACAGTTGTGGGTCCTCACGACAGTTGTGGGTCCTCATGACAATTGTGGGTCCTCACGACGGTTGTGGGTCCACACGACGGTTGTGGGTCCACACGACGGTTGTGGGTCCTCACGACGGTTGTGGGTCCTCACAACAATTGTGGGTCCTCACGACAATTGTGGGTCCTCACGACGGTTGTGGGTCCACACGACATTTGTGGGTCCACACGACGGTTGTGGGTCCTCACGACGGTTGTGGGTCCACACGACGGTTGTGGGCTCCCCACGACGGTTGTGGGTCCACACGATGGTTGTGGGCTCCCCACGACGGTTGTGGGCTCCCCACGACGGTTGTGGGTCCACACGACGGTTGTGGGTCCACACGACGGTTGTGGGTCTACACGACGGTTGTGGGCTTCCCACGACGGTTGTGGGCTCCCCACGATGGTTGTGGGCTCCCCACGATGGTTGTGGGTCCACACGACGGTTGTGGGCTTCCCACGACGGTTGTAGGTCCACACGACAGTTGTGGGTCCCCACGACGGTTGTGGGTCCTCACGACGGTTGTGGGCCCCCCACGACGGTTGTGAGTCCACACGACGGTTGTGGGTCCACACGACGGTTGTGGGCTCCCCACGACGGTTGTGGGCTCCCCACGATGGTTGTGGGCTCCCCACGATGGTTGTGGGCTCCCCACGACGGTTGTGGGCTCCCCACGATGGTTGTGGGTCCACACGACGGTTGTGGGCTTCCCACGACGGTTGTAGGTCCACACGACAGTTGTGGGTCCCCACGACGGTTGTGGGTCCTCACGACGGTTGTGGGCCCCCCACGACGGTTGTGAGTCCACACGACGGTTGTGGGTCCACACGACGGTTGTGGGCTCCCCACGACGGTTGTGGGCTCCCCACGACGGTTGTGGGTCCTCACGACGGTTGAGGGTCCACACGACAATTGTGGGTCCACACGACAATTGTGGGTCCACACGACGGTTGTGGGTCCTCACGACGGTTGTGGGTCCTCACGACAATTGTGGGTCCTCACGACAATTGTGGGTCCTCACGACGGTTGTGGGTCCTCACGACAATTGTGGGTCCTCACGACAATTTTGGGTCCTCATGACGGTTGTGGGTCCACACGACGGTTGTGGGTCCACACGACGGTTGTGGGTCCTCACGACGGTTGTGGGTCCTCACGACAATTGTGGCTCCTCACGACGGTTGTGGGTCCACACGGCGGTTGTGGGTCCACACGACGGTTGTGGGTCCTCATGATGGTTGTGGGTCGTCACGACAATTGTGGGTCCTCACGACAATTGTGGGTCCTCACGACGGTTGCGGGTCCACACGACGGTTGTGGGTCCACACGACGGTTGTGGGTCCTCACGACGGTTGTGGGTCCACACGACGGTTGTGGGTCCACACGACAGTTGTGGGTCCACACGACAGTTGTGGGTCCACACGACGGTTGTGGGTCCACACGACGGTTGTGGGTCCACACGACAGATGTGGGTCCTCACGACAATTGTGGGTCCTCACGACGGTTATAGGTCCACACGACGGTTGTGGGTCCCCACGATGGTTGTGGGTCCTCACGACGGTTGTGGGTCCACACAACGGTTGTGGGTCCACACGACGGTTGTGGGTCCTCACGACGGTTGTGGGTCCTCACGACGGTTGTGGGTCCTCACGACGGTTGTGGGTCCACACGACGGTTGTGGGTCCTCACGACGGTTGTAGGTCCACACGACGGTTGTGGGTCCACACGACGGTTGTGGGTCCACACGACGGTTGTGGGTCCTCATGACGGTTGTGGGTCCTCTCGACAATTGTGGGTCCTCACGACAATTGTGGGTCCTCACGACAATTGTGGGTCCTCACGACGGTTGTGGGTCCTCACGACGGTTGTGGGTCCGCACGACGGTTATGGGCCCCCTACGTCGGTTGTTGGCCCCCACGACGGTTGTGGGGCCCTAACGACGGTTGTGGGTCCTTATGACGGTTGTGGCCCCCCACGTCGGTTGTGGGCCCCCACGATGGTTGTGGGCCCCCTACGACGGTTGTGGGCCCCCCACGACGGTTGTGGGCCGCCCACGATGGTTGTGGGCCCCCCACGACGGTTGTGGGTCTTCACGACGGTTGTGGGTCCTCACGACGGTAGTGGGCCCCCACGACGGTTGTGGGCTCTTCACGACGGTTGTGGGTCCTCACGACGGTTGTGGGTCCTCACGACGGTTGTGGGCCTCCCACGTCGGTTGTGGGCCCCCACGACGGTTGTGGGCCCCCAAGACAGTTGTGGGTTCTCACGACGGTTGTGGGCCCCCACGATGGTTGTGGGCCCTCCACGATGGTTGTGGGCCCCCCACGACGGATGTGGGCCCCCACGACGGTTGTGGGCCCCCCACGACGGTTGTGGGCCCCACACGACGGTTGTGGGCCCCCCACGACGGTTGTTGGCCCCCACGACGGTTGTGGGCCCCCCACGATCGTTGTGGGACACCCACGACGGTTGTGGGCCTCCCACGACGGTTGTGGGTCTTCACGACGGTTGTGGGTCCTCACGACGGTTGTGGGCCCCCACGACGGTTGTGGGCCCTTCACGACGGTTGTGGGTCCTCACGACGGTTGTGGGTCCTCACGACAATTGTGGGTCCACACGAAGGTTGTGGGTCCTCACGACGGTTGTGGGTCCACACGACGGTTGTGGGTCCACACGACGGTTGTGGGTCCACACGACGGTTGTGGGTCCTCACGACAGTTGTGGGTCCTCACGACAATTGTGGGTCCTCACGACAATTGTGGGTCCTCACGACAATTGTGGGTCCTCACGACAATTGTGGGTCCTCACGACGGTTGTGGGTCCTCACGACGGTTATGGGTCCTCACGACGGTTATGGGCCCCCTACGTCGGTTGTTGGCCCCCACGACGGTTGTGGGGCTCCCACGACGGTTGTGGGTCCTTACGACGGTTGTGGGCCCCCGACGTCGGTTGTGGGCCCCCACGATGGTTGTGGGGCCCCCTACGACGGTTGTGGGCCCCCCACAACGGTTGTGGGCCGCCCACGATGGTTGTGGGCCCCCCACGACGGTTGTGGGTCTTCACGACGGTTGTGGGTCCTCACGACGTTTGTTGGCCCCCACGACGGTTGTGGGCCCTTCACGACGGTTGTGGGTCCTCACGACGGTTGTGGGTCCTCACGACGGTTGTGGGCCCCCCACGTCGGTTGTGGGCCCCCACGACGGTGTTGGGCCCCCACGACAGTTGTGGGTTCTCACGACGGTTGTGGGCCCCCACGATGGTTGTGGGCCCTCCAAGATGGTTGTTGACCCCCCACGACGGGTGTGGGCCCCCACGACGGTTGTGGGCCCCCCACGACGGTTGTGGCCCCGCACGACGGTTGTGGGCCCCCCACGACGGGTGTGGGCCCCCACGACGGTTGTGTGCCCCCCACGACGGTTGTGGGCTCCCCACGACGGTTGTGGGCCCCCTACGTCGGTTGTGGGCCTCCCACGACGGTTGTGGGCCCCCCACGATGGTTGTGCGCCCCCCACGACGGTTGTGGGACACCCACGACAGTTGTGGGCCCCCCACGACGGTTGTGGGCCTCCCACGACGGTTGTGGGCCCCCCACGATGGTTGTGGGCTCCCTGCGACGGTTGTGGGTTCACACGATGGTTGTGGGCTCCTCACGACGGTAGTGGGTCCTCACGACGGTTGTGGGCCCCCCAACGCGGTAGTGGGCCCCCCACGACGGTTGTGGGCTCCCCACGACGGTTGTGGGTCCTCACGACGGTTGTGGGCCCCCCACGATGGTTGTGGGCTCCCCACGACGGTTGTGGGCCCCATCGACGGTTGTGGGCCCCCCACGACGGTTGTGGCCCCCCCACGACGGTTGTGGGACACATACGACGGTTGTGGGCCCCCCCGACGGTTGTGGGCCTCCCACGACGGTTGTGGGCCCCCCACGATGGTTGTGGGACCCCACGACGGTTGTGGGTTCGTACGACGGTTGTGCATGGGCTCCTCACGACGGTTGTGGGACCTCACGACGGTAGTGGGTCCTCACGACGGTTGTGGGCCCCCCAACGCGGTTGCGGGCCCCCCACGATGGTTGTGGGCTCCCCACGACGGTTGTGGGTCCACACGACAGTTGTGGGCTCCCCACGACGGTTGTGGGCCCCCATAAGGGTTGTGGGCCGACACGATGGTTGTGGGCCCCCTACGACGGTTGTGGGCCCCCCACGACGGTTGTGGGCCGCCCACGATGGTTGTGGGCCCCCCCACGACGGTTGTGGGTCTTCACGACGGTTGTGGGTCCTCACGACGGTTGTGGGCCCCCACGACGGTTGTGGGGCCCCCACGACGGTTGTGGGTCCTCACGACGGTTGTGGGTCCTCACGACGGTTGTAGGCCCCCCACGACGGTTGTGGGCCCCCTACGTCGGTTGTGGGCCCCCACGACGGTTGTGGGCCCCCACGACAGTTGTGGGTTCTCACGACGGTTGTGGGCCCCCCACGACGGTTGTGGGCCCCCCACGATGGTTGTGGGACACCCACGACGGTTGTGGGCCCCCCACGACGGTTGTGGGCCCCCCACGACGGTTGTGGGACACATACGACGGTTGTGGGCCCCCCCCGACGGTTGTGGGCCTCCCACGACGGTTGTGGGCCCCATACGATGGTTGTGGGCCCCCCACGACGGTTGTGGGTTCGTACGACGGTTGTGCATGGGCTCCTCACGACGGTTGTGGGACCTCACGACGGTAGTGGGTCCTCACGACGGTTGTGGGCCCCCCAACGCGGTTGCGGGCCCCCCACGATGGTTGTGGGCTCCCCACGACGGTTGTGGGTCCACACGACAGTTGTGGGCTCCCCACGACGGTTGTGGGCCCCCATAAGGGTTGTGGGCCGACACGATGGTTGTGGGCCCCCTACGACGGTTGTGGGCCCCCCACGACGGTTGTGGGCCGCCCACGATGGTTGTGGGCCCCCCCACGACGGTTGTGGGTCTTCACGACGGTTGTGGGTCCTCACGACGGTTGTGGGCCCCCACGACGGTTGTGGGGCCCCCACGACGGTTGTGGGTCCTCACGACGGTTGTGGGTCCTCACGACGGTAGTGGGCCCCCCACGACGGTTGTGGGCCCCCTACGTCGGTTGTGGGCCCCCACGACGGTTGTGGGCCCCCACGACAGTTGTGGGTTCTCACGACGGTTGTGGGCCCCCCACGACGGTTGTGGGCCCCCCACGATGGTTGTGGGACACCCACGACGGTTGTGGGCCCCCCACGATGGTTGTGGGCCCCCCACGACGGTTGTGGGTTCGTACGACGGTTGTGGGCTCCTCACGACGGTTGTGGGACCTTACGACGGTAGTGGGTCCTCACGACGGATGTGGGACCTTACGACGGTAGTGGGTTCTCACGACGGTTTCGGGCCCCCCACGATGGTTGTGGGCTCCCCACGACGGTTGTGGGTCCACACGACGGTTGTGGGCCCCCCACGACGGTTGTGGGCCCCCCACGACGGTTGTGGTCCCCCCACGACGGTTGTGGTCCCCCCACGACGGTTGTGGGCCCCCCACGACAGTTGTGGGCCCCCCACGACGGTTGTCGGCCTCCCACGACGGTTGTGGGCCCCCCACGATGGTTGTGGGCTCCCTACGACGGTTGTGGGTTCACACGACGGTTGTGGGCTCCTCACGACGGTAGTGGGCTCCCCACGACGGTTGTGGGCCCCCCACGACGGTTGTGGGCTCCCCACGACGGTTGTGGGCTCCCCACGACGGTTGTGGGCTCCCCACGACGGTTGTGAGTCCTCACGACGGTTGTGGGCCCCCCACGACGGTTGTGGGCTCCCCAGGAGGGTTGTGGGCCCCCACGACGGTTGTGGGTCCCCCACGACGGTTGTGGGCCCCCCACGACGGTTGTGGGCCCCCCACGACGGTTGTGGGACACCCACGACGGTTGTGGGCCCCCCTCGACGGTTGTGGGCCTCCCACGACGGTTGTGGGCTCCCCACGACGGTAGTGGGTCCTCACGACGGTTGTGGGCTCCCCAACGCGGTTGTGGGCCCCCACGATGGTTGTGGGCTCCCCACGACGGTTGTGGGTCCTCACGACGGTTGTGGGCCCCCCACGACGGTTGTGGGCTCCCCACGACGGTTGTGGGCCCCCACGACGGTTGTGGGCCCCCAACGACGGTTGTGGGCCCCCCACGACGGTTGTGGGTCCACACGACGGTTGTGGGCTCCTCACGACGGTTGTGGGCTCCCCACGACGGTTGTGGGCTCCCCACGACGGTTGTGGTTCCTCACGACGGTTGTGGGTCCCCCACGACGGTTGTGAGCTCCCCACGACGGTTGTGGGTCCTCACGACGGTTGTGGGCCCCCCACGACGGTTGTGGGCTCCCCACGACGGTTGTGGGTCCTCACGACGGTTGTAGGCTCCCCACGACGGTTGTGGGTCCTCACGACGGTTGTGGGTCTTCACGACGGTTGTGGGCCCCCCACGACGGTTGTGGGTCCTCACGACGGTTGTAGGCTCCCCACGACGGTTGTGGGCCCCCCACGACGGTTGTGGGTCCACACGACGGTTGAGGGCTCCTCACGACGGTTGTGGGCCCACCACGACGGTTGTGGGCCCCCCACGACGGTTGTGGGACACCCACGACGGTTGTGGGCTCCTCACGACGGTTGTGGGCCTCCCACGACGGTTGTGGGCCCCCCCACGATGGTTGTGGGCTCCCCACGACGGTTGTGGGTTCACACGACGGATGTGGGCTCCTCACGACGGTAGTGGGTCCTCACGACGGTTGTGGGCCCCCCAACGCGGTTGTGGGTCCACACGACGGTTGTGGGTCCTCACGACGGTTGTGGGTCCACACGACGGTTGTGGGCTCCCCACGACGGTTGTGGGTCCACACGATGGTTGTGGGCTCCCCACGACGGTTGTGGGCTCCCCACGACGGTTGTGGGTCCACACGATGGTTGTGGGCTCCCCACGACGGTTGTGGGCTCCCCACGACGGTTGTGGGTCCACACGACGGTTGTGGGTCCACACGACGGTTGTGGGTCTACACGACGGTTGTGGGCTTCCCACGACGGTTGTGGGCTCCCCACGATGGTTGTGGGCTCCCCACGATGGTTGTGGGTCCACACGACGGTTGTGGGCTTCCCACGACGGTTGTAGGTCCACACGACAGTTGTGGGTCCCCACGACGGTTGTGGGTCCTCACGACGGTTGTGGGCCCCCCACGACGGTTGTGAGTCCAAACGACGGTTGTGGGTCCACACGACGGTTGTGGGCTCCCCACGACGGTTGTGGGCTCCCCACGATGGTTGTGGGCTCCCCACGATGGTTGTGGGCTCCCCACGACGGTTGTGGGCTCCCCACGATGGTTGTGGGTCCACACGACGGTTGTGGGCTTCCCACGACGGTTGTAGGTCCACACGACAGTTGTGGGTCCCCACGACGGTTGTGGGTCCTCACGACGGTTGTGGGCCCCCCACGACGGTTGTGAGTCCACACGACGGTTGTGGGTCCACACGACGGTTGTGGGCTCCCCACGACGGTTGTGGGCTCCCCACGACGGTTGTGGGTCCTCACGACGGTTGAGGGTCCACACGACAATTGTGGGTCCACACGACAATTGTGGGTCCACACGACGGTTGTGGGTCCTCACGACGGTTGTGGGTCCTCACGACAATTGTGGGTCCTCACGACAATTGTGGGTCCTCACGACGGTTGTGGGTCCTCACGACAATTGTGGGTCCTCACGACAATTTTGGGTCCTCATGACGGTTGTGGGTCCACACGACGGTTGTGGGTCCACACGACGGTTGTGGGTCCTCACGACGGTTGTGGGTCCTCACGACAATTGTGGCTCCTCACGACGGTTGTGGGTCCACACGGCGGTTGTGGGTCCACACGACGGTTGTGGGTCCTCACGATGGTTGTGGGTCGTCACGACAATTGTGGGTCCTCACGACAATTGTGGGTCCTCACGACGGTTGCGGGTCCACACGACGGTTGTGGGTCCACACGACGGTTGTGGGTCCTCACGACGGTTGTGGGTCCACACGACGGTTGTGGGTCCACACGACAGTTGTGGGTCCACACGACAGTTGTGGGTCCACACGACGGTTGTGGGTCCACACGACGGTTGTGGGTCCACACGACAGATGTGGGTCCTCACGACAATTGTGGGTCCTCACGACGGTTATAGGTCCACACGACGGTTGTGGGTCCCCACGATGGTTGTGGGTCCTCACGACGGTTGTGGGTCCACACAACGGTTGTGGGTCCACACGACGGTTGTGGGTCCTCACGACGGTTGTGGGTCCTCACGACGGTTGTGGGTCCTCACGACGGTTGTGGGTCCACACGACGGTTGTGGGTCCTCACGACGGTTGTAGGTCCACACGACGGTTGTGGGTCCACACGACGGTTGTGGGTCCACACGACGGTTGTGGGTCCTCATGACGGTTGTGGGTCCTCTCGACAATTGTGGGTCCTCACGACAATTGTGGGTCCTCACGACAATTGTGGGTCCTCACGACGGTTGTGGGTCCTCACAACGGTTGTGGGTCCGCACGACGGTTATGGGCCCCCTACGTCGGTTGTTGGCCCCCACGACGGTTGTGGGGCCCTAACGACGGTTGTGGGTCCTTATGACGGTTGTGGCCCCCCACGTCGGTTGTGGGCCCCCACGATGGTTGTGGGCCCCCTACGACGGTTGTGGGCCCCCCACGACGGTTGTGGGCCGCCCACGATGGTTGTGGGCCCCCCACGACGGTTGTGGGTCTTCACGACGGTTGTGGGTCCTCACGACGGTAGTGGGCCCCCACGACGGTTGTGGGCTCTTCACGACGGTTGTGGGTCCTCACGACGGTTGTGGGTCCTCACGACGGTTGTGGGCCTCCCACGTCGGTTGTGGGCCCCCACGACGGTTGTGGGCCCCCAAGACAGTTGTGGGTTCTCACGACGGTTGTGGGCCCCCACGATGGTTGTGGGCCCTCCACGATGGTTGTGGGCCCCCCACGACGGATGTGGGCCCCCACGACGGTTGTGGGCCCCCCACGACGGTTGTGGGCCCCACACGACGGTTGTGGGCCCCCCACGACGGTTGTTGGCCCCCACGACGGTTGTGGGCCCCCCACGATGGTTGTGGGACACCCACGACGGTTGTGGGCCTCCCACGACGGTTGTGGGTCTTCACGACGGTTGTGGGTCCTCACGACGGTTGTGGGCCCCCACGACGGTTGTGGGCCCTTCACGACGGTTGTGGGTCCTCACGACGGTTGTGGGTCCTCACGACAATTGTGGGTCCACACGAAGGTTGTGGGTCCTCACGACGGTTGTGGGTCCACACGACGGTTGTGGGTCCACACGACGGTTGTGGGTCCACACGACGGTTGTGGGTCCTCACGACAGTTGTGGGTCCTCACGACAATTGTGGGTCCTCACGACAATTGTGGGTCCTCACGACAATTGTGGGTCCTCACGACGGTTGTGGGTCCTCACGACGGTTATGGGTCCTCACGACGGTTATGGGCCCCCTACGTCGGTTGTTGGCCCCCACGACGGTTGTGGGGCTCCCACGACGGTTGTGGGTCCTTACGACGGTTGTGGGCCCCCGACGTCGGTTGTGGGCCCCCACGATGGTTGTGGGGCCCCCTACGACGGTTGTGGGCCCCCCACAACGGTTGTGGGCCGCCCACGATGGTTGTGGGCCCCCCACGACGGTTGTGGGTCTTCACGACGGTTGTGGGTCCTCACGACGTTTGTTGGCCCCCACGACGGTTGTGGGCCCTTCACGACGGTTGTGGGTCCTCACGACGGTTGTGGGTCCTCACGACGGTTGTGGGCCCCCCACGTCGGTTGTGGGCCCCCACGACGGTGTTGGGCCCCCACGACAGTTGTGGGTTCTCACGACGGTTGTGGGCCCCCACGATGGTTGTGGGCCCTCCAAGATGGTTGTTGACCCCCCACGACGGGTGTGGGCCCCCACGACGGTTGTGGGCCCCCCACGACGGTTGTGGCCCCGCACGACGGTTGTGGGCCCCCCACGACGGGTGTGGGCCCCCACGACGGTTGTGTGCCCCCCACGACGGTTGTGGGCTCCCCACGACGGTTGTGGGCCCCCTACGTCAGTTGTGGGCCTCCCACGACGGTTGTGGGCCCCCCACGATGGTTGTGCGCCCCCCACGACGGCTGTGGGACACCCACGACAGTTGTGGGCCCCCCACGACGGTTGTGGGCCTCCCACGACGGTTGTGGGCCCCCCACGATGGTTGTGGGCTCCCTGCGACGGTTGTGGGTTCACACGATGGTTGTGGGCTCCTCACGACGGTAGTGGGTCCTCACGACGGTTGTGGGCCCCCCAACGCGGTAGTGGGCCCCCCACGACGGTTGTGGGCTCCCCACGACGGTTGTGGGTCCTCACGACGGTTGTGGGCCCCCCACGATGGTTGTGGGCTCCCCACGACGGTTGTGGGCCCCATCGACGGTTGTGGGCCCCCCACGACGGTTGTGGGCCCCCCACGACGGTTGTGGGACACATACGACGGTTGTGGGCCCCCCCGACGGTTGTGGGCCTCCCACGACGGTTGTGGGCCCCCCACGATGGTTGTGGGCCCCCCACGACGGTTGTGGGTTCGTACGACGGTTGTGCATGGGCTCCTCACGACGGTTGTGGGACCTCACGACGGTAGTGGGTCCTCACGACGGTTGTGGGCCCCCCAACGCGGTTGCGGGCCCCCCACGATGGTTGTGGGCTCCCCACGACGGTTGTGGGTCCACACGACAGTTGTGGGCTCCCCACGACGGTTGTGGGCCCCCATAAGGGTTGTGGGCCGACACGATGGTTGTGGGCCCCCTACGACGGTTGTGGGCCCCCCACGACGGTTGTGGGCCGCCCACGATGGTTGTGGGCCCCCCCACGACGGTTGTGGGTCTTCACGACGGTTGTGGGTCCTCACGACGGTTGTGGGCCCCCACGACGGTTGTGGGGCCCCCACGACGGTTGTGGGTCCTCACGACGGTTGTGGGTCCTCACGACGGTTGTAGGCCCCCCACGACGGTTGTGGGCCCCCTACGTCGGTTGTGGGCCCCCACGACGGTTGTGGGCCCCCACGACAGTTGTGGGTTCTCACGACGGTTGTGGGCCCCCCACGACGGTTGTGGGCCCCCCACGATGGTTGTGGGACACCCACGACGGTTGTGGGCCCCCCACGACGGTTGTGGGCCCCCCACGACGGTTGTGGGACACATACGACGGTTGTGGGCCCCCCCCGACGGTTGTGGGCCTCCCACGACGGTTGTGGGCCCCATACGATGGTTGTGGGCCCCCCACGACGGTTGTGGGTTCGTACGACGGTTGTGCATGGGCTCCTCACGACGGTTGTGGGACCTCACGACGGTAGTGGGTCCTCACGACGGTTGTGGGCCCCCCAACGCGGTTGCGGGCCCCCCACGATGGTTGTGGGCTCCCCACGACGGTTGTGGGTCCACACGACAGTTGTGGGCTCCCCACGACGGTTGTGGGCCCCCATAAGGGTTGTGGGCCGACACGATGGTTGTGGGCCCCCTACGACGGTTGTGGGCCCCCCACGACGGTTGTGGGCCGCCCACGATGGTTGTGGGCCCCCCCACGACGGTTGTGGGTCTTCACGACGGTTGTGGGTCCTCACGACGGTTGTGGGCCCCCACGACGGTTGTGGGGCCCCCACGACGGTTGTGGGTCCTCACGACGGTTGTGGGTCCTCACGACGGTTGTGGGCCCCCCACGACGGTTGTGGGCCCCCTACGTCGGTTGTGGGCCCCCACGACGGTTGTGGGCCCCCACGACAGTTGTGGGTTCTCACGACGGTTGTGGGCCCCCCACGACGGTTGTGGGCCCCCCACGATGGTTGTGGGACACCCACGACGGTTGTGGGCCCCCCACGATGGTTGTGGGCCCCCCACGACGGTTGTGGGTTCGTACGACGGTTGTGGGCTCCTCACGACGGTTGTGGGACCTTACGACGGTAGTGGGTCCTCACGACGGATGTGGGACCTTACGACGGTAGTGGGTTCTCACGACGGTTTCGGGCCCCCCACGATGGTTGTGGGCTCCCCACGACGGTTGTGGGTCCACACGACGGTTGTGGGCCCCCCACGACGGTTGTGGGCCCCCCACGACGGTTGTGGTCCCCCCACGACGGTTGTGGTCCCCCACGACGGTTGTGCGCCCCCTACGACGGTTGTGGGCCCCCCACGACAGTTGTGGGCCCCCCACGACGGTTGTCGGCCTCCCACGACGGTTGTGGGCCCCCCACGATGGTTGTGGGCTCCCTACGACGGTTGTGGGTTCACACGACGGTTGTGGGCTCCTCACGACGGTAGTGGGCTCCCCACGACGGTTGTGGGCCCCCCACGACGGTTGTGGGCTCCCCACGACGGTTGTGGGCTCCCCACGACGGTTGTGGGCTCCCCACGACGGTTGTGAGTCCTCACGACGGTTGTGGGCCCCCCACGACGGTTGTGGGCTCCCCAGGAGGGTTGTGGGCCCCCACGACGGTTGTGGGTCCCCCACGACGGTTGTGGGCCCCCCACGACGGTTGTGGGCCCCCCACGACGGTTGTGGGACACCCACGACGGTTGTGGGCCCCCCTCGACGGTTGTGGGCCTCCCACGACGGTTGTGGGCTCCCCACGACGGTAGTGGGTCCTCACGACGGTTGTGGGCTCCCCAACGCGGTTGTGGGCCCCCACGATGGTTGTGGGCTCCCCACGACGGTTGTGGGTCCTCACGACGGTTGTGGGCCCCCCACGACGGTTGTGGGCTCCCCACGACGGTTGTGGGCCCCCACGACGGTTGTGGGCCCCCAACGACGGTTGTGGGCCCCCCACGACGGTTGTGGGTCCACACGACGGTTGTGGGCTCCTCACGACGGTTGTGGGCTCCCCACGACGGTTGTGGGCTCCCCACGACGGTTGTGGTTCCTCACGACGGTTGTGGGTCCCCCACGACGGTTGTGAGCTCCCCACGACGGTTGTGGGTCCTCACGACGGTTGTGGGCCCCCCACGACGGTTGTGGGCTCCCCACGACGGTTGTGGGTCCTCACGACGGTTGTAGGCTCCCCACGACGGTTGTGGGTCCTCACGACGGTTGTGGGTCTTCACGACGGTTGTGGGCCCCCCACGACGGTTGTGGGTCCTCACGACGGTTGTAGGCTCCCCACGACGGTTGTGGGCCCCCCACGACGGTTGTGGGTCCACACGACGGTTGAGGGCTCCTCACGACGGTTGTGGGCCCACCACGACGGTTGTGGGCCCCCCACGACGGTTGTGGGACACCCACGACGGTTGTGGGCTCCTCACGACGGTTGTGGGCCTCCCACGACGGTTGTGGGCCCCCCCACGATGGTTGTGGGCTCCCCACGACGGTTGTGGGTTCACACGACGGATGTGGGCTCCTCACGACGGTAGTGGGTCCTCACGACGGTTGTGGGCCCCCCAACGCGGTTGTGGGCCCCCCACGACGGTTGTGGGCTCCCCACGACGGTTGTGGGTCCTCACGACGGTTGTGGGCCTCCCACGACGGTTGTGGGCTCCGCACGACGGTTGTGGGCCCCCACGACGGTCGTGGGCCCCCCACGACGGTTGTGGGCCCCCCACGAGGGTTGTGGGTCCACACGACGGTTGTGGGTCCACACGACGGTTGTGGGTCCACACGACGGTTGTGGGTCGTGTGGACCCACAAGACATATTTTAAAGACCCTCAACTCTTTAAAATATGCTAATCGTGCACGCAACATTAAGAACAGGGTAATGGTTAATCAAGATAAGGCTAGGAAGGCAATTGCTATATTGAGGCAGGAAATTCAGCAGCTTCGCATTGAATTGATGGAATACAAAGAGGGTAAACGGGTTGTAGGTGAAGATGGCTCCGAGGCTGTCAATGTTATGTATCACGAGAACCAGATGCTTTCTTCAGAAATCAACAATATGCGAAACCGAATTAAAGCATTACAAAAAACTGTTGAAATGCTAACAGCTAAAACACTATGCTATTCGCAGAGAAGGCTACTAGTGGCTGGATTACCTGTGAAGACTCAGACATGGCCACAGTTGTGCAGGGATATCTCAGAGATTGAAGACCTAAGAGCCAAATTGTGTGAAAGTGAAATTCTCTGTCAGCAGCTACGTAAACAAGTTAATAACGTTGACAGGCTGTCAATGTCACCTGTACATATTCATATGTCTGGTTCCATGATTAGTTGTTTGGAAGAGAATACACAGTTGATCACTTCAGCAGTTTATTGCGTAAGGTAACAAGTTGTAAATCTGGCCTGCCGCGGTCCTACCTACTGTGGGTCTGTGAAAATACTGGCTTGCCACCGAAACGGCTAGTACCAGCTCTCTGTAGAGAATGACGGCAGAGGCTTACTCGATTGTGATTAGCTACATTCCAACCGTCATACAATTTGAGTACTAACAGTTCATGTATGAACTGTGTTGATTGACGGTCATGTATGAACAGTGGTGACTGACGGTTCATGTATGAACAATGTTGACTGACGGTCATGTATGAACAATGTTAACTGACGGTCATGTATGAACAGTGTTAACTGACGGTCATGTATGAACAGTGTTAACTGACGGTCATGTATGAACAGTGTTAACTGACGCTCATGTATGAACAGTGTTAACTGACGGTCATGTATGAACAGTGTTAACTGACGGTCATGTATGAACAGCGTTGACTGACGGATCATGTATGAACAGTGATGACTGACGGATCATGTATGAACAATGATGACTGACGGATCATGTATGATCGGTGATGACTGACGGATCATGTATGAACAATGATGACTGATGGTTCATGTATGAACAATGATGACTGATGGTTCATGTATGAGCAATGATTACTGATGGTTCATGTATGATCGGTGATGACTGACGGATCATGTATGAACAGTGTTGACCAAAGATTAAAACCAATGTCGGCAACAGGTACACAGGGATATTTTGACGAGCAACACCGAAATATTTGATAGATACAATGACGGCAGAAGATTAGACATCAGTGAAGTGCTTCATATCAAGAAATCTAAACCAGCGATCAATAAGCGGCTAATACACAGTTACACTCTACCCACTTTTAAGACCCCGGACCAATGCAGAAGCTGGACAGAATTACCCTACAACAGGAACGGCAGCAACCAGAAGAACATAAACTGCCAACATGTCAGTCTTAATTTGCTACCCCATTAATATCCCGTTATACAGGAACCCATTATACAGGACCCCATTATACAGGATCCCATTATACAGGACCCCATTATACAGGATCCCATTATACAGGATCCCATTATACAGGACCCCATTATACAGGATCCCATTATACAGGACCCCATTATACAGGACCCCATTATACAGGAACCCATTATACAGGACCCCATTATACAGGACCCCATTATACAGGACCCCATTAATACCCAATGTATGTCATTCATCCATGTCACCTACCACCTCACCATTAGGGGAAATAATCAGGTGCTACACAGAAGAATTTATCTTTAAGAATTTGAGGCGAGACCTTATGAAATACATCACTAGGCATTAGACCCAAATAATAAGGAATAATGAACTTTAGAAAGTTTTTTTTAATCTTCCTGCTTCTGTGAAGAAAAACATAGGGAATATTGAAAAGATTCGTCCCCTCAATCATAAATCTAAACCTTTCTCACGTTTTCAACGAAATATAAACATATGGGATGTGATTTAACAACTTTAAGAACAAAAGTAACGCGGAAAAATGAATAAACAATATTTTTAACACGTGGAATATAAATATAACTTCCAAAAATAACACAACTGGCCGTTCCTCGGTGGCATGATTGGCTTAGTTGTCCGTCTGGCTCTGAGGCGGCCGGTCGAGCCCTGTCCTGCCAGCGGTCCTTGTCAGGGTGGGCTGACTGCTGACCTTAGCAGTCGTGTAGGATGTGCGTGTGTGCTGACCTTGGCTTAACTGTCTGGGTGGGATGTGACTGCTGACCTTAGCAGTGTGTGTAGGATGTGCGTATGTGCTGACCTTGGCTTAACTGTCTGGGTGGGATGTGACTGCTGACCTTAGCAGCCGTGTAGGATGTGCGTGTGTGCTGACCTGGGCTTAACTGTCTGGGTGGGATGTGACTGCTGACCTGGGCTTAACTGTCTGGGTGGGATGTGACTGCTGACCTTAGCAGCCGTGTAGGATGTGCGTGTGTGCTGACCTGGGCTTAACTGTCTGGGTGGGATGTGACTGCTGACCTGGGCTTAACTGTCTGGGTGGGATGTGACTGCTGACCTTGACTTAACTGTCTGGGTGGGATGTGACTGCTGACCTGGGCTTAACTGTCTGGGTGGGATGTGACTGCTGACCTTAGCAGTCGTGTAGGATGTGCGTGTGTGCTGACCTGGGCTTAACTGTCTGGGAGGGATGTGACTGCTGACCTGGGCGTAACTGTCTGGGTGGGATCCATACACAGTCCTCTCTGACAATCCTGGACTCAAGCTGCCTTGCAGCCTATTCTACTATTAAAGTAATAAAGTCTTGCTGCCACATACACAAGTAAATATTGTGGCCTAACTAGCCTACTCATACAAGGGGTAATGGGAGGGAAAATGATCTACCTTACATTCCTGGCTCACGACGCCTGTCCTTGATGGTGTGAGGTTCCCACGCTTCCTTGGGTCGATCCTTGACGATCCAGGACGTTCCACAGGTCCGCAGGTGTCGTGGAGCCTTCGCGTCGTCGCCGTTCCAATCCCTGAGATTCAGCTGCCCCAATCCTGGTTCATCGATGGGCGCTGAGCTAATCACTATTTTCCCCACACTCGCCTCTCCCACAAGGCGTTGCTCCTTGTCCTAGGCACGGTGTCGTCCTTCCAAGATTCTCAGTGGATGTGACCCCAGTCACAGCTAGGCCTGCCCGCCCACCTTCCAGACCTCAACGTCCAGCCAGCGGCGCCGCCCAGCGTCGTCGCCGACTATTTTCCAAGTTTGGCACTTCTCTGCTCACTGAACTTGGTTCCTCTTTTGCTTCCCAGAAGC
The DNA here is from genome assembly GCF_040958095.1 of Procambarus clarkii. NCBI lineage: Eukaryota > Metazoa > Arthropoda > Malacostraca > Decapoda > Cambaridae > Procambarus > Procambarus clarkii. The sequence continues at coordinate 15,232,891 of NC_091182.1, read as the reverse complement.
GCAGGGTCTCCAATAACTATGATGGGCTGCGATGGCCAGCTCAATCCACTGAACAAGGCTTGCAGAGCCTCCAATCCTTGAGAGCAGACCGAGGCGCGTCCTGTCGCTTCCAAGGTCAGAACAACTCTGACGTTGGCGCCGCCCGGGGCACTCGGTGACGTCATGGCGGGCCCTGATTGGTCGCCCGCGTCCTACGTCGACCAATCCGCGATCGGCTAATGTCCCTTCCAAAAGGTCATATCTGCCGTAGGGGATACTGTTTCATTTTATAACAGGGCGCCAATTTTCCTTTATTTACAACTTATAATATAACTTCCTTCCCTTAACTGGCAGCCGGTCTGGTCGCCACATATATCATTAGACTCCCTGAACCTCAGAGAATCAGTAGGGAGAGCTGATATGACTCTTTAAGCCAGCAAACGAAAGAAATAGGAGAGGGCACCGTAACAGTACTTAGCAGCTCTCAGGTAGTATTCCGGAGTTACTCCCCAACGATTATCTTGACTTGGTTGGTGAGGTTCCACTAATGTGAATACTACTGATTCACTGATGAGCTTGAAAGAAATTATGTTTTTGAGGTGTTTGATCACCTCGGCTGGATGACGAGTGGGGTGGATGTCATTGCCACCTAAGTATATAATGGTTAGATGGTGAGGCCACTCTAACGCAGGTGTTAAGGTGGTGTTATTGTAAAAGTTATGAGCTGTTGCTCCTGGTGACCTAAAGATTCTCACCTCGGTGTGAGGTATAGGTCTAAGTGTTGTGGGTAATTGGCTATGACCCACTAAAGCCACTTTATACATGAGGTAAGAGTAGCAATATGTTAGTGTGATCTAGGCTAACTAATGTGTTACAATGTTAGTTGACACAATTAATTAAATAGTTAGTCTAGCTTCTATCACACAAGGATAAGTTATTAATGGTTAATATTTTAATTATAAATTTAATGCATATCCGGTTCGATAAGGACCATAATGTGGGATATTTGGGCTTGATTCTGATTAATTAATAATTAAAGTAGTAAATTAAATTACGAAGGACCACCCGCTTTTAAAGTAAAGAGGGAAACTGAGAATTTCAGATCATTAGATAAATTTCTAGAGAAAACCAGTGACTATGGATATGACTAGAAAGTATGATCATAAGAATAATTAATGGGCTGTATTATTAAAGAAAACAACCTCAAACACCTACATTGGGGGGTTATTACTGGAGGTAAGTACGTCCAGGAATCAGTGTGGTTCGTTCACTAATTCAATTAATAATAATCTAATCCTATAAATAATGCTGAATATAATATCATTCATATAAAGAAGAACATGAATATGAGCATAGTAATGAGTTACAGTAAATCACACATTAACATCAAACATTCTGAATATATCAAATTGGAAAGAAATGGATAAAAAGAAATAAGCCTTAGCTTGTAGTTGATTCCTTAAGATAACCATGGAAGTCCTCTTAATCTCCAAGTCTGGTACACTGACGAATGGTACGGTTAACATGGAGAAGACAGCATGAGGAATTCGTCTCTCGAGCTGCAAGATAAATAACTACCAGTAGCAATTGATTTAACTACTCAATTCATATTCAAGATTATTAATATCTACAGATGGAATTCTAATCACCTGTTATTAGGTGTTATCCCGCTGCGTGACGAACAATCACCCCGCTATTATTAAACCTGTAAATGATGCATCAAATAAAGGGTACTTAGCTGTGGGCACTGTATAAGTATTAAGATTGCCGTAATTTCGCATCCCAGGCTCCGGTGAACCTATCCTGGATTGATGCGTTTCAAGCTGGCTGATCACGTGTCGTCAGGAACCAAGTCTAGGGGTCCCTCATTTAACACCAGCACTAGTTGAAGATATTATCTGCAAGGTCGTTCACGCCTCACAGTGGCGGCTTTCATCTGAGGATGAATAACACCTGCCCGATTTGCTGGGCAATGGCGTCGTTTATGAGTACGGTAAGCACAGTTCTGCCTCCTTTCGGCTCTGCACGTGTCCGCGTACTGAAGGGGATGGCGTCCTTCCAACCCACGCCGAGTTGACGTTCATAACACAAATTATTGTCACAAACATTAATATTTCTCGCATTCGCGCTTGAAACCATAAAGACTGGACGGGTTTATTATTTAGAGGAACGAAATATTATTATTTAACTATTTAAGAATAGTAAATATAGAAGGGAGAGGAATTAATGTCTCCCCATGGCATTCATTGATGACGTTAACTCTATCGCGAGGTAGACGCTATGATTCTAACGCTCTATTCGGCTTTTAGTTAGAGAACAATTCGTCTGCAATCAGTTGTCATACAGAATGCTTTAATTATGGAGAATCGTATTTAATTCTCACACAAATTGAATATAATGTGTTTTACTGTAAAGAAATCTGACGCAATACTGGCGTCAGGTGACGTGAGAATTCTAGCCTAATGCACAGATGAATTATTAGTACATGAGAATTCTACGAGTTGTTAATTTTACTTACTACAATATTAAGTATGGTTAGTAATAAGTAATGAGAATACAACAATGCTGTATTCGATGTTGGAAATATCCAACACACACGACGGTTGTGGGTCCTCACGACGGTTGTGGGTCCTCACGACGGTTGTTGGTCCACACGACGGTTGTGGGCTCCCCACGACGGTTGTGGGCCCCCACGACGGTTGTGGGTCCTCACGACGGTTGTGGGTCCTCATGATGGTTGTGGGTCCTCACGCCGGTTGTAGGTCCTAACGACGGTTGTGGGTCCTCACGACGGTTGTGGGTCCTCACGACGGTTGTGGGCCCCCCACGACGGTTGTGGGTCCTCACAACGGTTGTGGGTCCTCACGACGGTTGTGGGTCCTCACGACGGTTGTGGGTCCTCACGCCGGTTGTGGGCCCCCCACGACAATTGTGGGCCCTCACGACGGTTGTGAGTCCTCACGACGGTTATGGGCCCCCAACGACAGTTGTGGGCCCCCACGACGGTTGTGGGTCCTCACGACGGTTGTGGGCCCCCCACGACGGTTGTGGGCCCCCACGTCAGTTGTGGGCCCCCACGATGGTTGTGGGCCCCCCACGACGGTTCTGGGCCCCCCACGACGGTTGTGGGCCGCCCACGACGGTTGAGGCTCCCCACGACGGTTGTGGGCTCCCCACGACGGTTGTGGGTCCACACGACGGTTGTGGGTCCACACGACGGTTGTGGGCTTCCCACGACGGTTGTGGGTCCACACGACGGTTGTGGGTCCAAACGACGGTTGTGGGCTCCCCACGACGGTTGTGGGTCCACACGACGGTTGTGGGTCCACACGATGGTTGTGGGTCTACACGACGGTTGTGGGCTTCCCACGACGGTTGTGGGCTCCCCACGATGGTTGTGGGCTCCCCACGATGGTTGTGGGCTCCCCACGACGGTTGTGGGCTCCCCACGACGGTTGTGGGTCCCCACGACGGTTGTGGGTCCTCACGACGGTTGTGGGCCCCCCACGACGGTTGTGGGTCCACACGACGGTTGTGGGTCCACACGACGGTTGTGGGTCCACACGACGGTTGTGGGTCCTCACGACGGTTGTAGGTCCTCAAGACGGTTGTGGGCCCCCACGACGGTTGTGAGTCCACACGACGGTTGTGGGTCCACACGACGGTTGTGGGTCCACACGACGGTTGTGGGCTTCCCACGACGGTTGTGGGCTCCCCACGACGGTTGTGGGCTCCCCACGACGGTTGTGAGCTCCCCACGACGGTTGTGGGCTCCCCACGACGGTTGAGGGTCCACACGACGGTTGTGGGTCCTCACGACGGTTGAGGGTCCACACGACGGTTGTGGGTCCACACGACGGTTGTGGGTCCTCACGACAGTTGTGGGTCCTCACGACAATTGTGGGTCCTCACGACGGTTGAGGGTCCACACGACGGTTGTGGGTCCACACGACGGTTGTGGGTCCACACGACGGTTGTGGGTCCTCACGACGGTTGTGGGTCCTCACGACAATTGTGGGTCCTCACGACAGTTGTGGGTCCTCACGACAATTGTGGGTCCTCACGACAATTTTGGGTCCTCACGACGGTTGTGGGTCCACACAACGGTTGTGGGTCCACACGACGGTTGTGGGTCCTCACGACGGTTGTGGGTCCTCACGACAATTGTGGGTCCTCACGACGGTTGTGGGTCCACACGACGATTGTGGGTCCACACGACGGTTGTGGGTCCTCACGACGGTTGTGGGTCGTCACGACAATTGTGGGTCCTCACGAGAATTGTGGGTCCTCACGACGGTTGAGGGTCCACACGACGGTTGTGGGTCCACACGACGGTTGTGGGTCCACACGACGGTTGTGGGTCCACACGACGGTTGTGGGTCCACATGACGGTTGTGGGTCCTAACGACGGTTGTGGGCCCCCCACGACGGTTGTGAGTCCACACGACGGTTGTGGGTCCTCACGACGGTTGTAGGTCCTCAAGACGGTTGTGGGCCAACCACGACTGTTGTGAGTCCACACGACGGTTGTGGGTCCACACTACGGTTGTGGGTCCACACGACGGTTGTGGGCTTCCCACGACGGTTGTGGGCTCCCCACGACGGTTGTGGGCTCCCCACGACGGTTGTGGGCTCCCCACGACAGTTGTGGGCTCCCCACGACGGTTGAGGGTCCACACGACGGTTGTGGGTCCTCATGACGGTTGAGGGTCCACACGACGGTTGTGGGTCCACACGACGGTTGTGGATCCTCACGACGGTTGTGGGTCCTCACGACAATTGTGGGTCCTCACGACCGTTGAGGGTCCACACGACGGTTGTGGGTCCACACGACGGTTGTGGGTCCACACGACGGTTGTGGGTCCTCACGACGATTGTGGGTCCTCACGACAATTGTGGGTCCTCACGACGGTTGTGGGTCCTCACGACAATTGTGGGTCCTCACGACAATTGTGGGTCCTCACGACAATTGTGGGTCCTCACGACGGTTGTGGGTCCACACGACGGTTGTGGGTCCACACGACGGTTGTGGGTCCTCTTGACAGTTGTGGGTCCTCACGACGGTTGTGGGTCCTCATGACAATTGTGGGTCCTCACGACGGTTGTGGGTCCACACGACGGTTGTGGGTCCACACGACGGTTGTGGGTCCTCACGACGGTTGTGGGTCCTCACAACAATTGTGGGTCCTCACGACAATTGTGGGTCCTCACGACGGTTGTGGGTCCACACGACATTTGTGGGGCCACACGACGGTTGTGGGTCCTCACGACGGTTGTGGGTCCACACGACGGTTGTGGGCTCCCCACGACGGTTGTGGGTCCACACGATGGTTGTGGGCTCCCCACGACGGTTGTGGGCTCCCCACGACGGTTGTGGGTCCACACGACGGTTGTGGGTCCACACGACGGTTGTGGGTCTACACGACGGTTGTGGGCTTCCCACGACGGTTGTGGGCTCCCCACGATGGTTGTGGGCTCCCCACGATGGTTGTGGGCTCCCCACGACGGTTGTGGGCTCCCCACGATGGTTGTGGGTCCACACGACGGTTGTGGGCTTCCCACGACGGTTGTAGGTCCACACGACAGTTGTGGGTCCCCACGACGGTTGTGGGTCCTCACGACGGTTGTGGGCCCCCCACGACGGTTGTGAGTCCACACGACGGTTGTGGGTCCACACGACGGTTGTGGGCTCCCCACGACGGTTGTGGGCTCCCCACGACGGTTGTGGGTCCTCACGACGGTTGAGGGTCCACACGACAATTGTGGGTCCACACGACAATTGTGGGTCCACACGACGGTTGTGGGTCCTCACGACGGTTGTGGGTCCTCACGACAATTGTGGGTCCTCACGACAATTGTGGGTCCTCACGACGGTTGTGGGTCCTCACGACAATTGTGGGTCCTCACGACAATTTTGGGTCCTCATGACGGTTGTGGGTCCACACGACGGTTGTGGGTCCACACGACGGTTGTGGGTCCTCACGACGGTTGTGGGTCCTCACGACAATTGTGGCTCCTCACGACGGTTGTGGGTCCACACGGCGGTTGTGGGTCCACACGACGGTTGTGGGTCCTCACGATGGTTGTGGGTCGTCACGACAATTGTGGGTCCTCACGACAATTGTGGGTCCTCACGACGGTTGCGGGTCCACACGACGGTTGTGGGTCCACACGACGGTTGTGGGTCCTCACGACGGTTGTGGGTCCACACGACGGTTGTGGGTCCACACGACAGTTGTGGGTCCACACGACAGTTGTGGGTCCACACGACGGTTGTGGGTCCACACGACGGTTGTGGGTCCACACGACAGATGTGGGTCCTCACGACAATTGTGGGTCCTCACGACGGTTATAGGTCCACACGACGGTTGTGGGTCCCCACGATGGTTGTGGGTCCTCACGACGGTTGTGGGTCCACACAACGGTTGTGGGTCCACACGACGGTTGTGGGTCCTCACGACGGTTGTGGGTCCTCACGACGGTTGTGGGTCCTCACGACGGTTGTGGGTCCACACGACGGTTGTGGGTCCTCACGACGGTTGTAGGTCCACACGACGGTTGTGGGTCCACACGACGGTTGTGGGTCCACACGACGGTTGTGGGTCCTCATGACGGTTGTGGGTCCTCTCGACAATTGTGGGTCCTCACGACAATTGTGGGTCCTCACGACAATTGTGGGTCCTCACGACGGTTGTGGGTCCTCACGACGGTTGTGGGTCCGCACGACGGTTATGGGCCCCCTACGTCGGTTGTTGGCCCCCACGACGGTTGTGGGGCCCTAACGACGGTTGTGGGTCCTTATGACGGTTGTGGCCCCCCACGTCGGTTGTGGGCCCCCACGATGGTTGTGGGCCCCCTACGACGGTTGTGGGCCCCCCACGACGGTTGTGGGCCGCCCACGATGGTTGTGGGCCCCCCACGACGGTTGTGGGTCTTCACGACGGTTGTGGGTCCTCACGACGGTAGTGGGCCCCCACGACGGTTGTGGGCTCTTCACGACGGTTGTGGGTCCTCACGACGGTTGTGGGTCCTCACGACGGTTGTGGGCCTCCCACGTCGGTTGTGGGCCCCCACGACGGTTGTGGGCCCCCAAGACAGTTGTGGGTTCTCACGACGGTTGTGGGCCCCCACGATGGTTGTGGGCCCTCCACGATGGTTGTGGGCCCCCCACGACGGATGTGGGCCCCCACGACGGTTGTGGGCCCCCCACGACGGTTGTGGGCCCCACACGACGGTTGTGGGCCCCCCACGACGGTTGTTGGCCCCCACGACGGTTGTGGGCCCCCCACGATGGTTGTGGGACACCCACGACGGTTGTGGGCCTCCCACGACGGTTGTGGGTCTTCACGACGGTTGTGGGTCCTCACGACGGTTGTGGGCCCCCACGACGGTTGTGGGCCCTTCACGACGGTTGTGGGTCCTCACGACGGTTGTGGGTCCTCACGACAATTGTGGGTCCACACGAAGGTTGTGGGTCCTCACGACGGTTGTGGGTCCACACGACGGTTGTGGGTCCACACGACGGTTGTGGGTCCACACGACGGTTGTGGGTCCTCACGACAGTTGTGGGTCCTCACGACAATTGTGGGTCCTCACGACAATTGTGGGTCCTCACGACAATTGTGGGTCCTCACGACGGTTGTGGGTCCTCACGACGGTTGTGGGTCCTCACGACGGTTATGGGCCCCCTACGTCGGTTGTTGGCCCCCACGACGGTTGTGGGGCTCCCACGACGGTTGTGGGTCCTTACGACGGTTGTGGGCCCCCGACGTCGGTTGTGGGCCCCCACGATGGTTGTGGGGCCCCCTACGACGGTTGTGGGCCCCCCACAACGGTTGTGGGCCGCCCACGATGGTTGTGGGCCCCCCACGACGGTTGTGGGTCTTCACGACGGTTGTGGGTCCTCACGACGTTTGTTGGCCCCCACGACGGTTGTGGGCCCTTCACGACGGTTGTGGGTCCTCACGACGGTTGTGGGTCCTCACGACGGTTGTGGGCCCCCCACGTCGGTTGTGGGCCCCCACGACGGTGTTGGGCCCCCACGACATTTGTGGGTTCTCACGACGGTTGTGGGCCCCCACGATGGTTGTGGGCCCTCCACGATGGTTGTTGGCCCCCCACGACGGGTGTGGGCCCCCACGACGGTTGTGGGCCCCCCACGACGGTTGTGGCCCCGCACGACGGTTGTGGGCCCCCCACGACGGGTGTGGGCCCCCACGACGGTTGTGTGCCCCCCACGACGGTTGTGGGCTCCCCACGACGGTTGTGGGCCCCCTACGTCGGTTGTGGGCCTCCCACGACGGTTGTGGGCCCCCCACGATGGTTGTGCGCCCCCCACGACGGTTGTGGGACACCCACGACAGTTGTGGGCCCCCCACGACGGTTGTGGGCCTCCCACGACGGTTGTGGGCCCCCCACGATGGTTGTGGGCTCCCTGCGACGGTTGTGGGTTCACACGATGGTTGTGGGCTCCTCACGACGGTAGTGGGTCCTCACGACGGTTGTGGGCCCCCCAACGCGGTAGTGGGCCCCCCACGACGGTTGTGGGCTCCCCACGACGGTTGTGGGTCCTCACGACGGTTGTGGGCCCCCCACGATGGTTGTGGGCTCCCCACGACGGTTGTGGGCCCCATCGACGGTTGTGGGCCCCCCACGACGGTTGTGGGCCCCCCACGACGGTTGTGGGACACATACGACGGTTGTGGGCCCCCCCGACGGTTGTGGGCCTCCCACGACGGTTGTGGGCCCCCCACGATGGTTGTGGGCCCCCCACGACGGTTGTGGGTTCGTACGACGGTTGTGCATGGGCTCCTCACGACGGTTGTGGGACCTCACGACGGTAGTGGGTCCTCACGACGGTTGTGGGCCCCCCAACGCGGTTGCGGGCCCCCCACGATGGTTGTGGGCTCCCCACGACGGTTGTGGGTCCACACGACAGTTGTGGGCTCCCCACGACGGTTGTGGGCCCCCATAAGGGTTGTGGGCCGACACGATGGTTGTGGGCCCCCTACGACGGTTGTGGGCCCCCCACGACGGTTGTGGGCCGCCCACGATGGTTGTGGGCCCCCCCACGACGGTTGTGGGTCTTCACGACGGTTGTGGATCCTCACGACGGTTGTGGGCCCCCACGACGGTTGTGGGGCCCCCACGACGGTTGTGGGTCCTCACGACGGTTGTGGGTCCTCACGACGGTTGTGGGCCCCCCACGACGGTTGTGGGCCCCCTACGTCGGTTGTGGGCCCCCACGACGGTTGTGGGCCCCCACGACAGTTGTGGGTTCTCACGACGGTTGTGGGCCCCCCACGACGGTTGTGGGCCCCCCACGATGGTTGTGGGACACCCACGACGGTTGTGGGCCCCCCACGACGGTTGTGGGCCCCCCACGACGGTTGTGGGACACATACGACGGTTGTGGGCCCCCCCGACGGTTGTGGGCTTCCCACGACGGTTGTGGGCCCCATACGATGGTTGTGGGCCCCCCACGACGGTTGTGGGTTCGTACGACGGTTGTGCATGGGCTCCTCACGACGGTTGTGGGACCTCACGACGGTAGTGGGTCCTCACGACGGTTGTGGGCCCCCCAACGCGGTTGCGGGCCCCCACGATGGTTGTGGGCTCCCCACGACGGTTGTGGGTCCACACGACAGTTGTGGGCTCCCCACGACGGTTGTGGGCCCCCATAAGGGTTGTGGGCCGACACGATGGTTGTGGGCCCCCTACGACGGTTGTGGGCCCCCCACGACGGTTGTGGGCCGCCCACGATGGTTGTGGGCCCCCCCACGACGGTTGTGGGTCTTCACGACGGTTGTGGGTCCTCACGACGGTTGTGGGCCCCCACGACGGTTGTGGGGCCCCCACGACGGTTGTGGGTCCTCACGACGGTTGTGGGTCCTCACGACGGTTGTGGGCCCCCCACGACGGTTGTGGGCCCCCTACGTCGGTTGTGGGCCCCCACGACGGTTGTGGGCCCCCACGACAGTTGTGGGTTCTCACGACGGTTGTGGGCCCCCCACGACGGTTGTGGGCCCCCCACGATGGTTGTGGGACACCCACGACGGTTGTGGGCCCCCCACGATGGTTGTGGGCCCCCCACGACGGTTGTGGGTTCGTACGACGGTTGTGGGCTCCTCACGACGGTTGTGGGACCTTACGACGGTAGTGGGTCCTCACGACGGATGTGGGACCTTACGACGGTAGTGGGTTCTCACGACGGTTTCGGGCCCCCCACGATGGTTGTGGGCTCCCCACGACGGTTGTGGGTCCACACGACGGTTGTGGGCCCCCCACGACGGTTGTGGGCCCCCCACGACGGTTGTGGTCCCCCCACGACGGTTGTGGTCCCCCACGACGGTTGTGCGCCCCCTACGACGGTTGTGGGCCCCCCACGACAGTTGTGGGCCCCCCACGACGGTTGTCGGCCTCCCACGACGGTTGTGGGCCCCCCACGATGGTTGTGGGCTCCCCACGACGGTAGTGGGTCCTCACGACGGTTGTGGGCTCCCCAACGCGGTTGTGGGCCCCCACGATGGTTGTGGGCTCCCCACGACGGTTGTGGGTCCTCACGACGGTTGTGGGCCCCCCACGACGGTTGTGGGCTCCCCACGACGGTTGTGGGCCCCCACGACGGTTGTGGGCCCCCAACGACGGTTGTGGGCCCCCCACGACGGTTGTGGGTCCACACGACGGTTGTGGGCTCCTCACGACGGTTGTGGGCTCCCCACGACGGTTGTGGGCTCCCCACGACGGTTGTGGTTCCTCACGACGGTTGTGGGTCCCCCACGACGGTTGTGAGCTCCCCACGACGGTTGTGGGTCCTCACGACGGTTGTGGGCCCCCCACGACGGTTGTGGGCTCCCCACGACGGTTGTGGGTCCTCACGACGGTTGTAGGCTCCCCACGACGGTTGTGGGTCCTCACGACAGTTGTGGGTCTTCACGACGGTTGTGGGCCCCCCACGACGGTTGTGGGTCCTCACGACGGTTGTAGGCTCCCCACGACGGTTGTGGGCCCCCCACGACGGTTGTGGGTCCACACGACGGTTGAGGGCTCCTCACGACGGTTGTGGGCCCACCACGACGGTTGTGGGCCCCCCACGACGGTTGTGGGACACCCACGACGGTTGTGGGCTCCTCACGACGGTTGTGGGCCTCCCACGACGGTTGTGGGCCCCCCCACGATGGTTGTGGGCTCCCCACGACGGTTGTGGGTTCACACGACGGATGTGGGCTCCTCACGACGGTAGTGGGTCCTCACGACGGTTGTGGGCCCCCCAACGCGGTTGTGGGCCCCCCACGACGGTTGTGGGCTCCCCACGACGGTTGTGGGTCCTCACGACGGTTGTGGGCCTCCCACGACGGTTGTGGGCTCCGCACGACGGTTGTGGGCCCCCACGACGGTCGTGGGCCCCCCACGACGGTTGTGGGCCCCCCACGAGGGTTGTGGGTCCACACGACGGTTGTGGGTCCACACGACGGTTGTGGGTCCACACGACGGTTGTGGGTCGTGTGGACCCACAAGACATATTTTAAAGACCCTCAACTCTTTAAAATATGCTAATCGTGCACGCAACATTAAGAACAGGGTAATGGTTAATCAAGATAAGGCTAGGAAGGCAATTGCTATATTGAGGCAGGAAATTCAGCAGCTTCGCATTGAATTGATGGAATACAAAGAGGGTAAACGGGTTGTAGGTGAAGATGGCTCCGAGGCTGTCAATGTTATGTATCACGAGAACCAGATGCTTTCTTCAGAAATCAACAATATGCGAAACCGAATTAAAGCATTACAAAAAACTGTTGAAATGCTAACAGCTAAAACACTATGCTATTCGCAGAGAAGGCTACTAGTGGCTGGATTACCTGTGAAGACTCAGACATGGCCACAGTTGTGCAGGGATATCTCAGAGATTGAAGACCTAAGAGCCAAATTGTGTGAAAGTGAAATTCTCTGTCAGCAGCTACGTAAACAAGTTAATAACGTTGACAGGCTGTCAATGTCACCTGTACATATTCATATGTCTGGTTCCATGATTAGTTGTTTGGAAGAGAATACACAGTTGATCACTTCAGCAGTTTATTGCGTAAGGTAACAAGTTGTAAATCTGGCCTGCCGCGGTCCTACCTACTGTGGGTCTGTGAAAATACTGGCTTGCCACCGAAACGGCTAGTACCAGCTCTCTGTAGAGAATGACGGCAGAGGCTTACTCGATTGTGATTAGCTACATTCCAACCGTCATACAATTTGAGTACTAACAGTTCATGTATGAACTGTGTTGATTGACGGTCATGTATGAACAGTGGTGACTGACGGTTCATGTATGAACAATGTTGACTGACGGTCATGTATGAACAATGTTAACTGACGGTCATGTATGAACAGTGTTAACTGACGGTCATGTATGAACAGTGTTAACTGACGGTCATGTATGAACAGTGTTAACTGACGCTCATGTATGAACAGTGTTAACTGACGGTCATGTATGAACAGTGTTAACTGACGGTCATGTATGAACAGCGTTGACTGACGGATCATGTATGAACAGTGATGACTGACGGATCATGTATGAACAATGATGACTGACGGATCATGTATGATCGGTGATGACTGACGGATCATGTATGAACAATGATGACTGATGGTTCATGTATGAACAATGATGACTGATGGTTCATGTATGAGCAATGATTACTGATGGTTCATGTATGATCGGTGATGACTGACGGATCATGTATGAACAGTGTTGACCAAAGATTAAAACCAATGTCGGCAACAGGTACACAGGGATATTTTGACGAGCAACACCGAAATATTTGATAGATACAATGACGGCAGAAGATTAGACATCAGTGAAGTGCTTCATATCAAGAAATCTAAACCAGCGATCAATAAGCGGCTAATACACAGTTACACTCTACCCACTTTTAAGACCCCGGACCAATGCAGAAGCTGGACAGAATTACCCTACAACAGGAACGGCAGCAACCAGAAGAACATAAACTGCCAACATGTCAGTCTTAATTTGCTACCCCATTAATATCCCGTTATACAGGAACCCATTATACAGGACCCCATTATACAGGATCCCATTATACAGGACCCCATTATACAGGATCCCATTATACAGGATCCCATTATACAGGACCCCATTATACAGGATCCCATTATACAGGACCCCATTATACAGGACCCCATTATACAGGAACCCATTATACAGGACCCCATTATACAGGACCCCATTATACAGGACCCCATTAATACCCAATGTATGTCATTCATCCATGTCACCTACCACCTCACCATTAGGGGAAATAATCAGGTGCTACACAGAAGAATTTATCTTTAAGAATTTGAGGCGAGACCTTATGAAATACATCACTAGGCATTAGACCCAAATAATAAGGAATAATGAACTTTAGAAAGTTTTTTTTAATCTTCCTGCTTCTGTGAAGAAAAACATAGGGAATATTGAAAAGATTCGTCCCCTCAATCATAAATCTAAACCTTTCTCACGTTTTCAACGAAATATAAACATATGGGATGTGATTTAACAACTTTAAGAACAAAAGTAACGCGGAAAAATGAATAAACAATATTTTTAACACGTGGAATATAAATATAACTTCCAAAAATAACACAACTGGCCGTTCCTCGGTGGCATGATTGGCTTAGTTGTCCGTCTGGCTCTGAGGCGGCCGGTCGAGCCCTGTCCTGCCAGCGGTCCTTGTCAGGGTGGGCTGACTGCTGACCTTAGCAGTCGTGTAGGATGTGCGTGTGTGCTGACCTTGGCTTAACTGTCTGGGTGGGATGTGACTGCTGACCTTAGCAGTGTGTGTAGGATGTGCGTGTGTGCTGACCTTGGCTTAACTGTCTGGGTGGGATGTGACTGCTGACCTTAGCAGCCGTGTAGGATGTGCGTGTGTGCTGACCTGGGCTTAACTGTCTGGGTGGGATGTGACTGCTGACCTGGGCTTAACTGTCTGGGTGGGATGTGACTGCTGACCTTAGCAGCCGTGTAGGATGTGCGTGTGTGCTGACCTGGGCTTAACTGTCTGGGTGGGATGTGACTGCTGACCTGGGCTTAACTGTCTGGGTGGGATGTGACTGCTGACCTTGACTTAACTGTCTGGGTGGGATGTGACTGCTGACCTGGGCTTAACTGTCTGGGTGGGATGTGACTGCTGACCTTAGCAGTCGTGTAGGATGTGCGTGTGTGCTGACCTGGGCTTAACTGTCTGGGAGGGATGTGACTGCTGACCTGGGCGTAACTGTCTGGGTGGGATGTGACTGCTGACCTTGGCTTAACTGTCTGGGTGGGATGTGACTGCTGACCTTAGCAGTCGTGTAGGATGTGCGTGTGTGCTGACCTGGGCTTAACTGTCTGGGTGGGATGTGACTGCTGACCTGGGCTTAACTGTCTGGGTGGGATGTGACTGCTGACCTTGGCTTAACTGTCTGGGTGGGATGTGACTGTTGACCTTAGCAGTCGTGTAGGATGTGCGTGTGTGCTGACCTGGGCTTAACTGTCTGGGTGGGATGTGACTGTTGATCTTAGCAGTCGTGTAGGATGTGCGTGTGTGCTGACCTGGGCTTAACTGTTTGGGTGGGATGTGACTGCTGACCTGGGCTTAACTGTCTGGGTGGGCGGGATGTGACTGCTGACATTAGCAGTCCGAGTAGGATGTGCGTGTGTGCTGACCTGGGCTTAACTGTCTGGGAAAGCGGTACTAATATACTTACATAATAACTATGTAAATTAGCTTACATAATAACTGCCATAGGATGTTAGAGGCTCATGGTATTGGAGTGCCGTATTAAGTTGGCTATGGGCTATGGGCTATGGGCATGGCTATACCAAAGGAAACAGAGTTAGTATAAATGGGGTTAAGTCAGAGTGGCAAAATGTTGTAAGTCCTTCAAGGCTCGGCTCGGACCTCTTTCTTATAATATATATAAATGATTTAGAATCAGGTTTGAGTAGCAATATTTGCAAATTTGCCGATGCATATGCGATGCAGGGGATACAAAAATCGGTAGGGAAATTAACACGGAAATTAACACATTCACTATTACTTCAAATTGATCTAAATAGGGTTTTGAAATGGTATAAAGATTGGCAGATGCAGTTTAAAACTGATAAATGTAAAGTTCTGAGGGTAGGTAATGATGATGACCAGACCGCACACTAGAATGTGAAGGGACGACGACGTTTCGGTCCGTCCTGGACCATTCTCAAGTCGATTGTGATGAGGAGGTAGAGACAGGCAATAAATAGGCACGAGAGATGAGGAGCAAAGTAAGGTGTTGTAGAGGGGCTAGTAGTAGGAAATGCAGAGGGCCCATTGGCCCATACGAGGCAGTTCACATTATAACCACCGAAAGAGGAAAACATAATGAGAAGAGGAAAACGAGGGAACGTAGGAGAAGACTATGAACAGAAAAAAGAGAGAAAAGAGAAAGAAAGGAAAGAGAAAGAAAGGTAAATGGAAAGGGTAAGCTTATGTAAAGTCACGTTTGTTAGAAAGAATAGAGCATTTGAGTACATAGTGTGAAAGGGAAGAGTCCACAGCAACAAAGCCAGGACTCAAGTTCATGTTGGGTACATTGTGTATTAGAGCCGATTCAACAAGACGGCGTCTGTGTAGAGTAGAGGCAGGAAAGATTATTTTGGAGGAAGATCAATCAATGTGATGATAAGAATCCCTCACATGGCAGAAGAGAGCATTGTTAGTGTCTGCAGACTTAACATTTCTCTTGTGTTCTTTAAGTCTGTCATTCAGTGTACGGCCAGTTTCGCCCAAGTACTGGAGAGGACAAGACGAACAGGAAATAGAGTAGACACCAGCAGCATTAGAAGCAGGAGGAGCAGTGTGAACTAGATTGCTACGAAGTGTGTTAGTTTGACGAAAGGCGAGCTTAATGTCAAGAGGACGAAAGGTATTGGTAAAAGTTTTGAGTTCAGATATGAAGAGAAGGCATAGTACAGTGCTACTAGTGTTGGAAGCAGGTTTAGGATGAAAGAAATTTCGTTTAGCTTGAGAGTAGGCACAGTTGATGAAATGCAAAGGGTAACCAAGGCGAGAGAATGATTTGTAGATAAGGGCAATTTGGTAATGATGATAGTTACAAGATACGAGCTAGATGGTGTTGAGATGGGAAAGTCGGATTACGAAAGGGATCTGGGAGTTATGATTAGTAAGAATTTAAAACCAAGTGATCAATGCATCAATGTTCGTAATAAGGCAAATATGACACTGGGATTTAGTAATCGAAGCGTTAGTAACAAGACACCTGGTGTTATTTTCCAACTATATCCTGCTATGGTTAGATCCCATTTAGGATTTGCAGTTCAGTTTTGGTCGCCGTACTATAGAATGGATATA
Source organism: Procambarus clarkii (assembly GCF_040958095.1). Classification (NCBI taxonomy): domain Eukaryota; kingdom Metazoa; phylum Arthropoda; class Malacostraca; order Decapoda; family Cambaridae; genus Procambarus; species Procambarus clarkii. The sequence continues at coordinate 15,216,533 of NC_091182.1, read as the reverse complement.
AATTCCCTTGAACGTGTCCAGTATAGGATGACAAAGCTAATTCCCTAAATTAGAAACCTGTCATATGAAGAGAGATTAACAGAGCTTAATGTTGCTGTAATATTATTATAGCAACAACGGAAGGTGTAGTCAAGGAACTGATGAATCTCGTTAAAGCTCTGAGGACAGATTTGGATTCCCTACGGGAGGAAGTACGATAGCTGAAACATCAGGAAGAAACAAAGGAGGATACAGGTATTAAAAAGACCTTGTCTTGGCAAGTTGTAAAGGACAGGGGGCTTAAGAAGACTTTGACAAAGCCGCCTAATGATATCCTAAGGACGTCTAACGCATTTGCTGTGTTGGAGGACGAGTGCTGTGGTGAGCCTGCAGTTCAACGAGGATGCAAAGGCAAAGCAACGAGGAGCAACGAAGCGCAGGTCGCTCAAAGTGCTCAAAAGGTAAAAAGAGGAACCAAGGGAATTTTTGTTGCGGGAGATCACCAGGTGAGGTATTTAGACAGAACGTTTTGTGCCAGAGATAGGGAGAACAGGTTAAGAGTTTGCTAACCGGGAGCTGGAATTGGAGATATTGTTGACAACATGAATGATAGTATGGCTGCTAATAAAAATAAACCAATTATTGGTAAGAGTGCAGGTGGAAATGATGTTAGGCGAGTTAAGAGTGGGGAACTAATACTGAGATTTAAGACAGCCATAGAACTAGATAGAAGCAAGGGAGGAATCCCGATCATATGTGGCATTCTTCAAAGAAAGGAAGTTGGAAATGAATGGTTGTCGAGGGCACTTGGGGTCCCTCAATTTTTTCAAGCGTGGATTGGACATGTATATGAGTGGGATTGAGTGGTTATAAATATGGGCTGAATCGTACGGGCGAATAGGCCTTCAGCAGTTACCTTTGTTCTTATGTTCTTATCTGGGAGTTTTGATTAGTAAAAATTGCCGGCTGGAAAGATATTGAAAATGAAATGCAAAATCTTAAATAGACAACTGGGAACACTTCCATGGAAGAAACGAAATGTATGCTCGGGATGGGGTGCATCTATCGAGGGCTGGGGTGGTTGTTGTTGTTGTTGTTGCGATCTTGTTGGAACCAGTGGTTGGAGGCGTTTGTTTTGGTTTGGGTTTAAACTGTTAGTAGATAGTGGTATGGGAATTGAAATGGAGGAAAAAGGTTATAAAAGTAAGTGTTTGTGGGAGAAACAAATTGGCAAAATGATTAGGGAAAGAGAAGGACCTCAAAAAAACAATACTCTGAGGGTATATTACACTAACAGTAGAAGATTAAGAAATAAAATAAATGATTTAAATGATCTTGTCTGCACAGAAAAAATATATATTATTACACTAACCGAAACGTGGATGATTGTAGAAAATAGAGAACTATTAGCTGAATATCAAATAAATGGATTTAAACTAGTACACACAGATAGATATATTAGACGGGGAGGGGAAGTAGCTATATATATGTTAGGGAAAATTTGAAATGTAATCTCAAAGATGGAATTAAAACTGAGCCACAAACAGAAACTATTTGGAAAGAATTAAACGAAAAAGCAAATAATCTTATTGGAGTTATACACAGGCCACCAAACATAGACAGGATGGAAGCAAAGCACCTATGGGGCGAAATATCTAGAGCATCTAGGACTAGCAGTATTTGTCATAGGTGATTTTAATTTTAGTGGAATGAATTGGTTTAACAGAACAGGGAATAGTGAAGTAGAAGATTTTCAAGAATTAATTGAAGATTGCTTTCTTACGCAACACATTAAGGAACAAACGCGGGTAAATAATATATTAGATTTAGTGTTAACTAACAGGGAAACGCAAATTAATGCCATCGAAATAGGGAGTGAGCTAGGGAACAGTGATCATAAAGAAATCAGATTCAGCATTGAATGGAATAGATCTGTAGGGGAAAAATTCTGTTTAAGTGCCTTATTTTCGAAAAGATTATTTCAATAGCCTAAGAAATGTTTTGGGTCAAATAGATAATTGAATAGATCGAATACTAACTGCATCTGCCAATCTTTTGACCATTTCAAACTCCTATTTAGATCGACGTGAAGTGATAGTGAGTCTTCTTCCATGTTTATTTCTCTACCGATTTTTGTATCATCGGCAAATTTGCAAATGTTGCTACTTAAACCTGATTCTAAATCATTTATATATATTATAAACAACAGAGGTCCCAGGACAAAGCCTTGATGCATTCCACTTAAAACATTTTCCCATTCAGACGTAACCCCATTTATATTAACTCTATGTTTGCTTTGGAATAGCCATGCCCTAATCCAACTTAATACAGCACCCCAATACCATGAGCCTCTATCTTTTTAATCAGTCTTTCATGTGGCACTGTATCAAAGCTTTGCTAAAGTCAAGGTACACAACATCGCAATCCTTACCACTATCTATTGCCTCAACTATATAGTTGAGGCTATAGATAGTTGCCTCAACTATATATGTATAACTATATATGTATATATATAGTTGAGTATATGTATATATATGTCGTACCTAGTAGCCAGAACACGCTTCTCGGCCTACAATGCAAGGCCTGATTTGCCTAATAGGCCGAGAGATTTTCTTTATTTTCAATAAATTGTTTCCAATTATCTTATTTGAATGATTATTATTATATTATATTAAGAACATATTTTATTGACATAATTGTGTTAGTTTAGGTTAGGTTAAGATTGGTTAGGTTAGGTAGGGTTGGTTAGGTTCGGTCATATATCTACGTTAGTTTTAACTCAAATTTAAAAAAAATTAACTTGTACAAAATGAAATGGATAGCTTTACTATTTCATAAGAAAAAAAAATATTGAAAAATATATTCAGGAAAACTTGGCTTATTAGGCAAATCTGGCCTTGCATAGTAGGTCGAGTACGACGTTCTGGCTACTAGGTGCAACATTATACACACATATATATACATATGCGAAGAAGCCTGAATGGTCCCCAGGACTATATGCAACTGAAAATTCACACCACAGAAGTGACTCGAACCCATACTGCCAGGAGCACTCTGCTGGCGTACATGATCCCTTAACCGCTCGACCAACATGATCGGACAAAGAGGATGGTAGCTGAGGCTATTTCCATCCCCCCCGCTGGCACTCGGTTGGTAATCTTGGGCATAATATTTTATCAAATCACCTCATTCTTTGGGGCACACGTGAGGACCACAAATGTGAACAAGACTGAATGGTCCCCAGGACTATATGCAACCGAAAACTCACACCCCAGAAGTGACTCGAACCCATACTGCCAGGAGCACTCTGCTGGCATACAGGATCCCTTAACCACTCAACCAACACGACCGGACAAAGAGGATGGTAGCCGAGGCTATTTCCATCCCCCGCAGGCATTCGGTTGTTAATCTTGGGCATGGTATTTTATCAAATCACCTCATTCTTTGGGGCACACGTGAGGAACACAAACGCAAACAAGCGTGAACGGTCTCCAGGCATATATGCCACTGAAAACTCACACCACAGAAGTGACTCGAACCTTTACTGCCAGGAGCACTCTGCATTCTGACGTACAGGAAGCCTTAACCATTGGACCAACACCACCGGACAAAAGAAAATGGTTGCCGAGGCTATTTCCATCCTCCCGCCGGCACTCGGTTGGTAACCTTGGGCATGGTATTTTATCAAATCACCTCATTCTTTGAGGCACACTGCAGCCCCTGGCACCACCACCAAATTGCCACCCCTTGCACCACTACCACTACACTGCTACCCCTGGCACCACTCCATACTGCCACCCCTGGCACCTCCACCACCACACTGCCACCCCTAGAACCACCATCGCCACACTGCCACCCCTAGCACCACCACACTACCACCACTGCAACCCCTGGAACTACCACCACACTGCCACCCCGCAACATCACCACACTGCCACCTCTGGCACCACCACACTGCCACCCCTCTCACCACCACCACCACCACACTGCCACTCCTGGCACCACAACCACCACTACAAACCCTCGCACACCACCACCACATTGCCACTCATGGTACCACCACACTGCCACCTATCGCACCACCACCACACTGCCACCCCTGGCACAACCACAACGCTCCCACCGCTGGCACCACCACTGCCACCCCCGGCACCACCACCACCACACTGCTACACCTTGTACCACCACCACTTTGCCACCCATGGCACCACCACAACTACACTGCTACCCCTGGCACCACCCCCACACTGTGACCACTGGCACCACCACACTGCCACCCCTGGCACCACCACCACCACTACTGCCACCCCTGGGACCACCACCACCACTACTGCCACCCCTGGGACCACCACCACACTGCCACCCCTGGGACCACCACCACACTGCCATCCCTGGCACCACCACACTGCCACCCCTGGTGTGAGGGAATGTAGATTCCCTCAGCTAGTTTTCTAGATTAGGCTAGTCGCTCTAGGGACTCTAGTCAAGAAGTTTTCAAACTAACATACACTTGTGGGGTGTTGGATGAAAGCTCTTGCTATGGACTATCATTTGAGACTAGTCAGAAGTCTGTGATTGCTCTGTAGAGAGAATTACAGAAATTTTTCTGATTCTGTGAAATAGGATGAGAGTTGAAAGTGAGCGGTGTGAGGGAGGTGCTTGTCTAAGACCGTTAGAGGGGGGGAAGGACAGTGGGGTGAACGTTGCCCCCCCCCCACCATGTGAAACAGTGCGCCACTGTCTTTAGGCCTCCCCCTCCTTGTGACGTCACGGGATGCCTGAAGGTGAGGGAGGCCTGTGATTGGTTTAGACATCTCTGCTCCTAGCTGAGTTTTGGCGCGAACAGCTGTTATTGGAAGCGGCACCATGGTGATGTGCCGGCTTCGTGTTGATTGGTCAAGACCAAGGTGGGGGGGGGGGAGATATGGGCATTTTGAGTTCCCCTAGCCCGCGAAATAGTCATGTTTGAGCTGGGCAGCAGGTGGAGGAAGACGTAGCTGGGTGGAGGTGGCAGCCTGCCTGCCACCTCCACCCCCATTAATCGCTGTCATTCCCTTGTTACACAGCGTGGATGGCACTCCTGCCATCCTGGGTTGTGTCTAGGCCTAATTTGCGTGAAATTGGGGCCGATGAGGTACGGAAGGACCAGTAAAAAAGCCTCAGAGACAGTGGGCACCCATGAGGCAGCTGACAGAGCCTCATGGTGTAACTGGTGGTTCGAATAACCTGTCTAGTGTTGATGAACAATTGGTGGAATATGGGCAGGGCCTCCTAGTGAAATTGTGGTAATATTACAGGTCCCTGTTGGACTTTGAATTCCGCTAGGCAGCGTCCGTGTGGTGACGCCGCCGGCCATTGTCACCCGAGTGTACAAGCGAGCATGCTGATAATGGGGTGTAAAGTGATCTCCCATCCACGTGTGTATGCTGGTGGGCGCCAACCAGCCAGTCGGGGGCCACCCGCGCCACCCACCTTGGCCAGCCGCTCAGGGGTTGGGGGGTAGGGCCACCAACCCAGGCCACCCGTGCGGCCAAACCCCACCCCACCCCGTGCCCCAGCTCAGCCGGGTGGGGTACTATGACGTCATGTGCTACCCGTGACCACCCCCTAGGGCCACGGGGTGGCCACATGTTTGGCCACCTTCCCTGGACATTCGAGGGCCACACCTCGCACGAGGAGCGAGCTAGGTGTTTACAGCCAGAGAGGTAGTGACCAGGGAAAGGATTGTGGAGGATGCCAGGAGCCGTGAGTACAATAAAAGTATTACAGTGAGGGAAGCAGCTGAGTGACAGCTGTCAGTGGCACGTCCAGGTGACTGGTAGGGCGGTACCTGGAGATGGATGTTGTACACGGTACCACACTGTAGATATATATAGTTATATATAAGTGTGTAGACTGACTCGGGTATGTAACCGGTCAGTGTAGAGATTTACCATATAAATGATCCAGTTGTCGATTCTATATAATCGGTCAGACTGGATTAGTGCGATGGAGTACCAGCATGTAAAATTATACCATTGTAGAGGTAGGCAGGCCAGTGGTGCAGGGAGGTCAGTGGATACCCTGAGGTCTGTGTAGTTAGAGATACATTTACCTGGTGATATAATTTTCATTGATTATGTGGATGCCATTTCTATGTATTCGTTTGCATGTTTTTATGTACTGTGTTGTGTGGTGAGTCAGTAGATGAGAGTGCTGACTAATGATGCTAATTGCCTAATGATGCTAATTGCCTAATGATGTCATTAGCATGTGGGGTATGCTGACGGCATCATTATGCTGTAGGTTTGTGCAGTATTGTTATCAGATATACAATATTATTGCCTGGGAGCTGTGTTGAGGGTTTAAGGGACCTCTATGATTATTCAGGGGAATTCACAGTACTTAATGAGAGCAGGCAATTGATTTGTTAATTGCCTTGCTGAGGTAAGTGTGTGCTCACAGTAGTCCTTTGCAACGGTTGCAAGATAAGGGGGGGGGCAGTAATATTGGTATACTCTTGTTGTTGCACAACCGTGTGTCATTACTGTGTGGGCACAGTAATTAACAAGCTGCAGTAGCCGCAACCGTATGTGGGCAGTGCATTTGTGTTGTTGCATGCCATTGAAGTGTGACCTATGTAACACTGGGGTTACTTTGTTTCTTTAAGTTGTGTTGAGGACTTAAGGATTCAGTGAGTTAATTAGAAAGGGGTAATTAACTGGATAAGGGTGCACACTTATTGTTGAGTGAGTGAGAGCTGTTATGGGAGAACAGTGTTGAGCTTGAGTGAGATACGTCTCGGGTGCAATTAATTGTCCGTGTGACAACTAATTGACCACTCTAGCTAATTATGTAATTAGCCTTCTCATCATGAATTCACGTAGTGGGAGAGGATCTGTCAGTATTTGTGTTAACGGAATTTGCTCGGGACTAATTACCTTTCTGGGGTATAGCAATTAGTGGCTCATGATAATTAGTGGAGTAATTAACGTCTGGAGTCTTGAGGACTCAGATGACTCGGTAAGGCGAGGTCATGGAGCTAGCATAACTCGTTATACTAATCATATCCTGTCTGAAGACAGTGGATTAATTGCACTCATGTTAATTAGGGGTAATTAACTCCTTTCCCGTGAATACACAGTGTTTGATGAGACCTGCTTAGGCAGTGCGGAGTGAGATGTATTTATGGATGATTAATTATCGGTCCTGGTGACAGTTAATTAATTGCTCGGAGTTAATTAGGGTAATTAACACTCACTATAGTAATTTTTGACACCGACTGTTGAGAAGCTACCAAATTAGGGTAGGCTTAGTTAACGTAACTCAATGGGGATGTAATTAGTGGTCCGTTTGACCTTAATTAAGAATTATTAACTGAATACTTGCAAGGAGTCAAGTGTGATGTAATATAAGAGAGTTTTGAGTTATTGTTAACAAGATGACTTGTGTTAAGAGAGACAAGCGTTAATGATTAACGTAGAGTACCATCATGTTGTTGTCTATGAGAGACAATTGTTTGTGATTACCGTAGTACTTTGTTGCTGACTGCTGCGATCAGTCAATTGACGTAATTAATCACATAATCAGTGGTAATTGATTAAGGGGCAATTTCTATTGTTTATCGTCTAGTGACGAGAGTAGAGTAACTTAGGGATACTGGAGCTGTGTCCTAGAATCCCGCCTTGCCTGACTTTGTTTACTGTTTACAGTGCAACTTCTTGTAGGGAGTTGCAAAGAGTGTTCACACTGGGTTGTGATTGGGGGAGTCACTGTTGGGCTACCTGCCTAGTTACGGGGGGTCACTCCTGTTTGGAAGGAGGACCCTTAAGCTTGTGATTAGAGTAGCTGTCAGGGAAGCCGTGACACTATTGATTTCATGCTTGTGTCTTCAGTGGGCATCATTGTCAGTTCACTTGTCAGCCCGAAGTGTCAGCAGGATGGAGCCTGCTGTCATTTCTCGAGGGGCTGTTGAATAGCTGTGTTGCAATTGCCACTGGATGGACAATAACGTAACCATTCGCTGTGGTGTAACTTAGTCTGTGATATATTTTTTGATTTGCAATATTGCGTCATCAGTGGGCACACCGGTGTTCAGGTTAGTTCAGTATGCAGCCTCACAGCAAGGGTTGCTATTTAGCTGTTTGTTATCGTGCCACTGGATGGACATTAACGTAACGTAAACTCGGTAACGTAGTAGTTAGTCTCTTGTTATTAATAAATTGTTATGTTATAGAAAACGGTCTTTGTTGTCAACCCTTCAACCATTCTTTTTCACCCATGTTCTGCTTTATACGATTAAATGTTGATGTGATCTTGATATGATGGCTGTCTTTGGGAATTCGAATTCCAATTCATAGCGCCACATCAAATATAAATATTTGATTGTGAGAACCCGTCGGTTACCCTTTATTAGATTTAACGTCCTGTTTAACTAGGAGGAGCCAGCGGCCAATTGTGGACAGGTTTTCACCCTTGGTGGTGGAGGCCTGGCGGTTTGCTCCCGCTTTTCCTTTTTCTATTGGACTCATGCTTAATTACCGTGAGCAGACTTTAAACTTGTAGTCCACCTCCTAAGGGAGGTAGGCGTAGAGAAAAATCTCACACCTGGCACCTCCACCACACTGCCACCCCTGGAACCACCACCACACTGCCACCCCTGGCACCATCACAGTGCCACCCATGGCACCTCCACCACACTGCCAAACCTGGCACCACCACCACTGCCACCCCTGACACCACCACCACACTGCCACCCCTGACTCCACCATACACTGCCACCCCCTGGAACCACTGCCACCCCCTGGAACCACCACCACTGCCACCCCCTGGCACCACCACCACCACTGCCACCCCTGGCACCACCACCACACTGCCACCCCTGGCACCAACACCACACTGTCACCTCTGACAGCACCACCACCACACTGCCACCTCTGGCACCACAACCACCACCACACTGCCACCCCTGGCACGAACACCACACTGCCACCTCTGACACCACCACCACCACCACACTGCCACCTATGGCACCACTACCACCACCACACTTCCACCTCTGGCACCACCACACTGCCACCCCCTGGCACCACCACCACACTGCCACCACTGGCACCACCACCATACTGCCACCCCTGGCCCCGCCACCATACTGCCACCCCTGGCAAGATCACCATACTGCCACCCCTAGCACAACCACCACACTGCCACCTCTGGCTCCACCTCACTGCCACCCCTGGCACAACACCCACCACTGCCACCCCTGGCAACACCATACTGCCACCCCTGGCACCACCACCACCACTGCCACCCCTGGCACCACCACACTGCCACCCCTGGCACCACCACCACCACTGCCACCCCTGGCAACACTACACTGCCACCCCTGGCACCCCCACCACCACTGCCACTCCTGGCACCACCACACTGCAACCCCTGGCACCACCACCACCACTGCCAACCCTGGCACCACCACACTGCCACCCCTGGCATCACCACGGCCAACCCTGGCACCACCATACTGCCCCCCCAGAACCACCACACGACAGCCACCGCTGGCACCACCACCACCACTGCCACCCCTGGCACCACTACACTGCCACCCCTGGCACCACCAATACCACTGCCACCCCTGGCAACACCACACTGCCACCCCTGGCACCACCACCACCACTGCCACTCCTGGCACCACCACACTGCCACCCCTGGCACCACCACCACCACTGCCACCCCTGGCACCACCACACTGTCACCCCTGGCACCACCACCACCACTGCCACCCCTGGCACCATCACCACCACTGCCACCCCTGGCAACACCACACTGCCACCCCTGGCACCACCACCACACTGCCACCCCTGGCACCACCACCACACTGCCACCCCTGGCACCACCACCACACTGCCACCCCTGGCACCACCACCACACTGCCACCCCTGGCACCACCACCATACTGCCACCCCTGGCACCACCACCATACTGCCACCCCTGGCTCCACCTCACTGCCACCCCTGGCACAACACCCACCACTGCCACCCCTGGCAAGATCACTATACTGCCACCCCTGGCACAACCACCACACTGGCACCCCTGGCTCCACCTCACTGCCACCCCTAGCACAACACCCACCACTGCCACCCCTGGCAACACCACCACACTGCCAACCCTGGCACGACTACGACCACACTGCCTCCCCTGGAACCACCATCGCTACACTGCCACCCCTGGCACCACCACCACCACACTGCCACCTCTGGCACCACCACCACCACACTGCCACCTCTGGCACCACCACCACCACACTGCCACCTCTGGCACAACCACCACCACACTGCCACCCCTGGCACTACTTCCACCACATTGCCACCCACTGGCACCACCACACTGCCACCCCTGGCACCACCACGACACTGCCACCTCCTGGCACCACCACCACCACACTGCCCCCCCAGCACCACCACAAGACAGCCACCTCTGGCACCACCACCACACTGCCACTCCTGGCACCACCACCTCACTGCCACCCCTGGCACCACCACCACCACACTGCTACACCTTGCACCACCACCACCAAACTGCCACCCCTGGCACCACCACCACCACTGCCCCTCCTGGCACCACCACACTGCAACCCCTGGCACCACCACCACCACTGCCACCCCTGGCACCACCACACTGCCACCCCTGGCATCACCACGGCCAACCCTGGCGCCACCATACTGCCCCCCCAGAACCACCACAAGACAGCCACCGCTGGCACCACCACCACCACTGCCACCCCTGGCACCACCACACTGTCACCCCCGGCACCACCACCACCACTGCCACCCCTGGCACCACCAACACCACTGCCACCCCTGGCAACACCACACTGCCACCCCTGGCACCACCACCACACTGCCACCCCTGGCACCACCACCACACTGCCACCCCTGGCACCACCACCAAACTGCCACCCCTGGCACCACCACCACCACACTGCCACCCATGGCACCATCACCACCACACTGCCACTCCTGGCACCACCACCACCACACTGCCACCCCTGGCACAACCACAACACTGCCACCCCTGTCTCCACCTCACTGCCACCCCTGGCACAACACCCACCACTGCCACCCCTGGCAACACCACCACACTGCCAACCCTGGCACGACTACGACCACACTGCCTCCCCTGGAACCACCATCGCTACACTGCCACCCCTGGCACCACCACCACCACACTGCCACCTCTGGCACCACCACCACCACACTGCCACCTCTGGCACCACCACCACCACACTGCCACCTCTGGCACCACCACCACCACATTGCCACCCCTGGCACTACCACCACCACATTGCCACCCACTGGCACCACCACACTGCCACCCCTGGCACCACCACGACACTGCCACCTCCTGGCACCACCACCACCACACTGCCCCCCCAGCACCACCACAAGACAGCCACCTCTGGCACCACCACCACACTGCCACTCCTGGCACCACCACCACCACCACCTCACTGCCACCCCTGGCACCACCACCACCACACTGCCACCTCTGGCACCACCACCACACTGCCACCCCTGGCACTAGCACCACCACATTGCCACCCACTGGCACCACCACACTGCCACCCCTGGCACCACCACGACACTGCCACCTCCTGGCACCACCACCACCACCACCTCACTGCCACCCCTGGCACCACCACCATCACACTGCCACTTCTGGCACCACCACCACCTCACTGCCACCCCTGGAACCACCACCACCACACTGCTACACCTTGCACCACCACCACCACACTGCCACCCCTGGCACCACCACCATCACACTGCCACCCCTGGCACCACCACCACCACACTGCCACCCCTGGCACCACCACCACCACACTGCCACCCTTGGCACCACCACCACACTGCCACCCCTGGCACCACCACCATCACACTGCCACCCCTGGCACCACCACCACCACACTGCCACCCCTGGCACCACCACCACCACACTGCCACCCTTGGCACCACCACCACCACACTGCCACCCCTGGCACCACCACCACCACACTGCCACCCTTGGCACCACCACCACCACACTGCCACCCCTGGCACCACCACCACCACACTGCCACCCTTGGCACCACCACCACCACACTGCCACCCCTGGCACCACCACCACCACACTGCCACCCTTGGCACCACCACCACCACACTGCCACCCCTGGCACCACCACCACCACACTGCCACCCTTGGCACCACCACCCCCACCACCACACTGCCACCCCTGGCACCACCACCACCAGCACCACACTGCCACTCTTGGCACCACCACCACCACACTGCCACTCTTGGCATCACCACCACACTGCCACCCTTGGCACCACCACTACCACACTGCCACCCTTGGCACCACCACCACGACACTGCCACCCCTGGCACCACCACCACCAGCACCACACTGCCACCCTTGGCACCACCACCACCACACTGCCACCCCAGGCACCACCACCACCACACTGCCACCCTTGGCACCACCACCACACTGCCACCCCTGGCACCACCACCACCACACTGCCACCCCAGGCACCACCACCACACTGCCACCCCTGGCACCACCACCACCACTGCCACCCCTGGCACCACCACACTGTCACCCCTGGCACCACCACCACCACTGCCACCTCTGGCACAACCACCACCACACTGCCACCCCTGGCACTACTACCACCACATTGCCACCCACTGGCACCACCACACTGCCACCCCTGGCACCACCACGACACTGCCACCTCCTGGCACCACCACCACCACACTGCCCCCCAAGCACCACCACAAGACAGCCACCTCTGGCACCACCACCACACTGCCACTCCTGGCACCACCACCACCACCACCTCACTGCCACCCCTGGCACCACCACCACCACACTGCTACACCTTGCACCACTACCACCACACTGCCACCCCTGGCACCACCACCACCACTGCCACTCCTGGCACCACCACACTGCAACCCCTGGCACGACTACGACCACACTGCCTCCCCTGGAACCACCATCGCTACACTGCCACCCCTGGCACCACCACCACCACACTGCCACCGCTGGCACCACCACCACCACACTGCCACCTCTAGCACCACCACCACCACACTGCCACCTCTGGCACCACCACCACCACACTGCCACCCCTGGCACTACCACCACCACATTGCCACCCACTGGCACCACCACACTGCCACCCCTGGCACCACCACGACACTGCCACCTCCTGGCACCACCACCACCACACTGCCCCCCCAGCACCACCACAAGACAGCCACCTCTGGCACCACCACCACACTGCCACTCCTGGCACCACCACCACCACCACCTCACTGCCACCCCTGGCACCACCACCACCACACTGCTACACCTTGCACCACCACCACCACACTGCCACCCCTGGCACCACCACCACCACACTGCCACCTCTGGCACCACCACCACCACATTGCCACCCCTGGCACTAGCACCACCACATTGCCACCCACTGGCACCACCACACTGCCACCCCTGGCACCACCACGACACTGCCACCTCCTGGCACCACCACCACCACCACCTCACTGCCACCCCTGGCACCACCACCATCACACTGCCACTTCTGGCACCACCACCACCTCACTGCCACCCCTGGAACCACCACCACCACACTGCTAAACCTTGCACCACCACCACCACACTGCCACCCCTGGCACCACCACCATCACACTGCCACCCCTGGCACCACCACCACCACACTGCCACCCCTGGCACCACCACCACCACACTGCCACCCTTGGCACCACCACCACACTGCCACCCCTGGCACCACCACCATCACACTGCCACCCCTGGCACCACCACCACCACACTGCCACCCCTGGCACCACCACCACCACACTGCCACCCTTGGCACCACCACCACCACACTGCCACCCCTGGCACCACCACCACCACACTGCCACCCTTGGCACCACCACCACCACACTGCCACCCCGGGCACCACCACCACCACACTGCCACCCTTGGCACCACCACCCCCACCACCACACTGCCACCCCTGGCACCACCACCACCAGCACCACACTGCCACTCTTGGCACCACCACCACCACACTGCCACTCTTGGCATCACCACCACACTGCCACCCTTGGCACCACCACTACCACACTGCCACCCTTGGCACCACCACCACGACACTGCCACCCCTGGCACCACCACCACCAGCACCACACTGCCACCCTTGGCACCACCACCACCACACTGCCACCCCTGGCACCACCACCACCACACTGCCACCCTTGGCACCACCACCACACTGCCACCCCTGGCACCACCACCACCACACTGCCACCCCAGGCACCACCACCACACTGCCACCCCTGGCACCACCACCACCACTGCCACCCCTGGCACCACCACACTGTCACCCCTGGCACCACCACCACCACTGCCACACCTGGCACCACCACCACCACTGCCACCCCTGGCAACACCACACTGCCACCCCTGGCACCACCACCACACTGCCACCCCTGGCACCACCACCACACTGCCACCCCTGGCACCACCACCACACTGCCACCCCTGGCACCACCACCATACTGCCACCCCTGGCACCACCACCATACTGCCACCCCTGGCTCCACCTCACTGCCACCCCTGGCACAACACCCACCACTGCCACCCCTGGCAAGATCACTATACTGCCACCCCTGGCACAACCACCACACTGCCACCCCTGGCTCCACCTCACTGCCACCCCTGGCACAACACCCACCACTGCCACCCCTGGCAACACCACCACACTTTCATCCCTGGCACGACTACGACCACACTGCCTCCCCTGGAACCACCATCGCAACACTGCCACCCCTGGCACCACCACCACCACACTGCCACCTCTGGCACCACCACCACCACACTGCCACCTCTGGCACCACCACACTGCCACCTCTGGCACCACCACCACCACACTGCCACCTCTGGCACCACCACCACCACACTGCCACCTCTGGCACAACCACCACCACACTGCCACCCCTGGCACTACTACTACCACATTGCCACCCACTGGCACCACCACACTGCCACCCCTGGCACCACCACGACACTGCCACCTCCTGGCACCACCACCACCACACTGCCCCCCAAGCACCACCACAAGACAGCCACCTCTGGCACCACCACCACACTGCCACTCCTGGCACCACCACCACCACCACCTCACTGCCACCCCTGGCACCACCACCACCACACTGCTACACCTTGCACCACTACCACCACACTGCCACCCCTGGCACCACCACCACCACTGCCACTCCTGGCACCACCACACTGCAACCCCTGGCACCACCACCACCACTGCCACCCCTGGCACCACCACACTGCCACCCCTGGCATCACCACGGCCAACCCTGGCGCCACCATACTGCCCCCCCCAGAACCACCACAAGACAGCTACCGCTGGCACCACCACCACCATTGCCACCCCTGGCACCACTACACTGCCACCCCTGGCACCACCACCACCACTGCTACCCCTGGCAACACCACACTGCCACCCCTGGCACCACCACCACCACTGCCACTCCTGGCACCACCACACTGCCACCCCTGGCACCACCACCACCACTGCCACCCCTGGCACCACCACACTGTCACCCCCGGCACCACCACCACCACTGCCACCCCTGGCACCACCAACACCACTGCCTCCCGTGGCAACACTACACTGCCAC
This sequence comes from Procambarus clarkii, assembly GCF_040958095.1. Taxonomy (NCBI): domain Eukaryota; kingdom Metazoa; phylum Arthropoda; class Malacostraca; order Decapoda; family Cambaridae; genus Procambarus; species Procambarus clarkii. Next base: position 15,200,828 of record NC_091182.1, on the reverse strand, counting down.
CCCAGGCACCACCACCACACTGCCACCCCTGGCACCACCACCACACTGCCACCCCTGGCACCACCACCACACTGCCACCCCTGGCACCACCACCACCACACTGCCACCCATGGCACCATCACCACCACACTGGCACTCCTGGCACCACCACCACCACACTGCCACCCCTGGCACCACCACCATACTGCCACCCCTGGCACCACCACCATACTGCCACCCCTGGCTCCACCTCACTGCCACCCCTGGCACAACACCCACCACTGCCACCCCTGGCAAGATCACTATACTGCCATCCCTGGCACAACCACCACACTGCCACCCCTGGCTCCACCTCACTGCCACCCCTGGCACAACACCCACCACTGCCACCCCTGGCAACACCACCACACTGCCAACCCTGGCACGACTACGACCACACTGCCTCCCCTGGAACCACCATCGCTACACTGCCACCCCTGGCACCACCACCACCACACTGCCACCTCTGGCACCACCACCACCACACTGCCACCTCTGGCACCACCACCACCACACTGCCACCTCTGGCACCACCACCACCACACTGCCACCCCTGGCACTACCACCACCACATTGCCACCCACTGGCACCACCATACTGCCACCCCTGGCACCACCACGACACTGCCACCTCCTGGCACCACCACCACCACACTGCCCCCCCAGCACCACCACAAGACAGCCACCTCTGGCACCACCACCACACTGCCACTCCTGGCACCACCACCACCACCACATCACTGCCACCCCTGGCACCACCACCACCACACTGCTACACCTTGCACCACCACCACCACACTGCCACCCCTGGCACCACCACCACCACACTGCCACCTCTGGCACTACCACCACCACACTGCCACCCCTGGCACTACCACCACCACATTGCCACCCACTGGCACCACCACACTGCCACCCCTGGCACCACCACGACACTGCCACCTCCTGGCACCACCACCACCACCACCTCACTGCCACCCCTGGCACCACCACCATCACACTGCCACTCCTGGCACCACCACCACCTCACTGCCACCCCTGGAACCACCACCACCACACTGCTACACCTTGCACCACCACCACCACACTGCCACCCCTGGCACCACCACCATCACACTGCCACCCCTGGCACCACCACCACCACACTGCCACCCCTGGCACCACCACCACCACACTGCCACCCTTGGCACCACCACCACACTGCCACCCCTGGCACCACCACCATCAAACTGCCACCCCTGGCACCACCACCACCACACTGCCACCCCTGGCACCACCACCACACTGCCACCCCTGGCACCACCACCACACTGCCACCCCTGGCACCACCACCACACTGCCACCCCTGGCACCACCACCATACTGCCACCCCTGGCACCACCACCATACTGCCACCCCTGGCTCCACCTCACTGCCACCCTTGGCACAACACCCACCACTGCCACCCCTGGCAAGATCACTATACTGCCACCCCTGGCACAACCACCACACTGCCACCCCTGGCTCCACCTCACTGCCACCCCTGGCACAACACCCACCACTGCCACCCCTGGCAACACCACCACACTGTCATCCCTGGCACGACTACGACCACACTGCCTCCCCTGGAACCACCATCGCAACACTGCCACCCCTGGCACCACCACCACCACACTGCCACCTCTGGCACCACCACCACCACACTGCCACCTCTGGCACCACCACACTGCCACCTCTGGCACCACCACCACCACACTGCCACCTCTGGCACCACCACCACCACACTGCCACCTCTGGCACAACCACCACCACCACACTGCCACCCCTGGCACTACTACCACCACATTGCCACCCACTGGCACCACCACACTGCCACCCCTGGCACCACCACGACACTGCCACCTCCTGGCACCACCACCACCACACTGCCCCCCAAGCACCACCACAAGACAGCCACCTCTGGCACCACCACCACACTGCCACTCCTGGCACCACCACCACCACCACCTCACTGCCACCCCTGGCACCACCACCACCACACTGCTACACCTTGCACCACTACCACCACACTGCCACCCCTGGCACCACCACCACCACTGCCACTCCTGGCACCACCACACTGCAACCCCTGGCACCACCACCACCACTGCCACCCCTGGCACCACCACACTGCCACCCCTGGCATCACCACGGACAACCCTGGCGCCACCATACTGCCCCCCCAGAACCACCACAAGACAGCTACCGCTGGCACCACCACCACCACTGCCACCCCTGGCACCACTACACTGCCACCCCTGGCACCACCACCACCACTGCTACCCCTGGCAACACCACACTTCCACCCCTGGCACCACCACCACCACTGCCACTCCTGGCACCACCACACTGCCACCCCTGGCACCACCACCACCACTGCCACCCCTGGCACCACCACACTGTCACCCCCGGCACCACCACCACCACTGCCACCCCTGGCACCACCAACACCACTGCCACCCCTGGCAACACCACACTGCCACCCCAGGCACCACCACCACACTGCCACCCCTGGCACCACCACCACACTGCCACCCCTGGCACCACCACCACACTGCCACCCCTGGCACCACCACCACCACACTGCCACCCATGGCACCATCACCACCACACTGGCACTCCTGGCACCACCACCACCACACTGCCACCCCTGGCACCACCACCATACTGCCACCCCTGGCACCACCACCGTACTACCACCCCTGGCACCACCACCATACTGCCACCCCTGGCTCCACCTCACTGCCACCCCTGGCACAACACCCACCACTGCCACCCCTGGCAAGATCACTATACTGCCATCCCTGGCACAACCACCACACTGCCACCCCTGGCTCCACCTCACTGCCACCCCTGGCACAACACCCACCACTGCCACCCCTGGCAACACCACCACACTGCCAACCCTGGCACGACTACGACCACACTGCCTCCCCTGGAACCACCATCGCTACACTGCCACCCCTGGCACCACCACCACCACACTGCCACCTCTGGCACCACCACCACCACACTGCCACCTCTGGCACCACCACCACCACACTGCCACCTCTGGCACCACCACCACCACACTGCCACCCCTGGCACTACCACCACCACATTGCCACCCACTGGCACCACCATACTGCCACCCCTGGCACCACCACGACACTGCCACCTCCTGGCACCACCACCACCACACTGCCCCCCCAGCACCACCACAAGCCAGCCACCTCTGGCACCACCACCACACTGCCACTCCTGGCACCACCACCACCACCACATCACTGCCACCCCTGGCACCACCACCACCACACTGCTACACCTTGCACCACCACCACCACACTGCCACCCCTGGCACCACCACCACCACACTGCCACCTCTGGCACTACCACCACCACACTGCCACCCCTGGCACTACCACCACCACATTGCCACCCACTGGCACCACCACACTGCCACCCCTGGCACCACCACGACACTGCCACCTCCTGGCACCACCACCACCACCACCTCACTGCCACCCCTGGCACCACCACCATCACACTGCCACTCCTGGCACCACCACCACCTCACTGCCACCCCTGGAACCACCACCACCACACTGCTACACCTTGCACCACCACCACCACACTGCCACCCCTGGCACCACCACCATCACACTGCCACCCCTGGCACCACCACCACCACACTGCCACCCCTGGCACCACCACCACCACACTGCCACCCTTGGCACCACCACCACACTGCCACCCCTGGCACCACCACCATCACACTGCCACCCCCTGGCACCACCACCACCACACTGCCACCCCTGGCACCACCACCACCACACTGCCACCCTTGGCACCACCACCACCACACTGCCACCCCTGGCACCACCACCACCACACTGCCACCCTTGGCACCACCACCCCTGGCACCACCACCACCACACTGCCACCCTTGGCACCACCACCCCCACCACCACACTGCCACCCCTGGCACCACCACCACCAGCACCACACTGCCACTCTTGGCACCACCACCACCACACTGCCACCCTTGGCATCACCACCACACTGCCACCCTTGGCACCACCACTACCACACTGCCACCCTTGGCACCACCACTACCACACTGCCACCCTTGGCACCACCACCACGACACTGCCACCCCTGGCACCACCACCACCAGCACCACACTGCCACCCTTGGCACCACCACCACCACACTGCCACCCCTGGCACCACCACCACCACACTGCCACCCTTGGCACCACCACCACACTGCCACCCCTGGCACCACCACCACCACACTGCCACCCCTGGCACCACCACACCACACTGCCACCCTTGGCACCACCACTACCACACTGCCACCCTTGGCACTACCAACACGACACTGCCACCCCTGGCACCACGACCACCACACTGCCACCCTTGGCACCACCACGACTCTGCCACCACCACCACACTGCCACCCCTAGCACCACCACCACTAAGACACTGCCATCCCTGGCACCACCACCACCACCACGACACTGCCACCCCTGGCACCACCACCACACTGCCACCCTTGGCACCACCACCACCACACTGCCACCCTTGGCACCACCACCACGACACTGCCACCCCTGGCACCACCACCACACTGCCACCCCTGGTACCACCACCACCACCACACTGCCACCCCTGGCACCACCACCACCACCACACTGCCACCCCTGGCACCACCACCACACTGCCACCCTTGGCACCACCATCACCACCACCACACTGCCACCCTTGGCACCACCACCACAACGACACTGCCAACCCCTGGCACCACCACCACACTGCCTCCCCTGGCACCACCACCACCACCACACTGCCACCCCTGGCACCACCACCACACTGCCACCCTTGGCACCACCATCACCACCACCACACTGCCACCCTTGGCACCACCACCACAACGACACTGCCAACCCCTGGCACCACCACCACACTGCCTCCCCTGGCACCACCACCACCACAACACTGCCACCCCTGGCACCACCACCACACTGCCACCCCTGGCACCACCACCACACTGCCACCCCTGGCACCACCACCACACTGCCACCCTTGGCACCACCACCACCACCACCACACTGCCACCCTTGGCACCACCATAACCAAGACACTGCCACCCCTGGCACCACCAACTTAACCTATCTTACCTAACCTAACTTACCCAACCTAACCTAACCTAACTTACCTTACCTACCTATCCTAACTTAACGTAAATTACCAAACTTAACCTAACCTAACTTAACCTAACCTAACTTAACCTAACCTAACTTACCTAACCTAACTTACCTATCCTAATTTAACTAACCTAACCTAATTTACCTTACCTAACCTAACTTAACCTAACCTAACTTACCTTACCTTACCTATCCTAACTTAACTAACCTAAACTAACTTACATTACATAACCTAACCAAACCTACCTAACCTAACCTAGCCTAGCTTACATAACCTAACCTAACTTACCCAATCTAACCTAACTTAACATAAATTACTTAACTTAACCTAACTTACCCTAACCTAACTTACCTATCCTAACTTAACTAACCTAACCTAACTTAACCTAACCTAACTTACCTAACCTAACTTACCTAACCTACCTATCCTAACGTAACTAACCTAATCTAACCTAACTTAACTAACTTACCTAACTTACCCAAACTAACCTAACGTAACTTAACATAAATTACCTAACTTACATTACCTAACCTAACTTGCTTATCCTTACTTACATTACCTAACCTAACTTACTTTACCTAACTTACCTATCCTAACTTAACTAACCTAACTTACCTAACCTAACTTACATATCATAACTTACCTAACCTAACCTAACTTAACGTAAATTACCTAACTTAACCTTACATATACAAACTGATGTATCCTAACTTATATAATTATTCCTGCTTGTCTTTTGTGTTTCATCAATCAATGTCTCATATTCATTTGTTCGTTTCAATAGTTAATTTTTCAAATAGTCATTTATGCATTTCAAGTGTTATTTGTTAAAGATTAGGTATTTAAGCATTTCAAAGGATTTTTGTTATATATGGGCAATTACTCATGTTAAGGGTTAATTTCTCAAATGGTCAGTTTTGCATTTCAAGGGTTATTTGTTAAAGTTCATCAAGTTGTTCATAAGTTGTATTTATTATGTTTGTTATAATTGTTCTTATTCTTCCACCCTTTAACCTAACCTCTTGTGATCTTAGTGTATTTATTAGGTTTTATCATATGTTCTTATGCATCACCCTTTAACCTAACCTTTCAGATGTAGTTTATTTGTTTATTGTGTTTGACGTATTTGTTGAAAATATTATCTTTATCCTAACCATTCAGATATAGTTTTCTTTCTCCTTTTTGCATATTTTACCCAAACCCACCATCCCACTTAACCTTCCTTCCTTCTTTTACTTTGTTTATACATATAAGTTTATTCTTTATCTTATTAATACAGTTTTAAGAATCAGATCTACTAAGACTTGAAATTGAGAAAAACAAGAGAGCAAGGAAGTGGGAGCAAGGAGTAAGAGATACTTTACTACATAACGCTAACAGCATCTTCACCACATAACTCCAGCAGCATCTTCACTACATAACCCCAGCAGCATCTTCACTACATAACCCCAACAGCATCTTCGCTACATAACCCCAGCAACATCTTCACTACAAAACCCCAGCAACATCTTCACCAGATAACCACCGGCAGCATCTTTACCACATAACCCCAGAAGCATCTTCATCTCACAACCCCAGCAGCATCTTTACCACATAGTTTCAGCAGCATCTTCCCCACTTAACCCCCTGCAGCATTTTCATCACATAACCCCCCAGCAGCACCTTCACCACATAACCCCAAGCAGCATCTCCACCACATAACCCCAGCAGCATCTTCACCACATAACCCCAGCAGCATCTTTACGACATAAACCTAGCAACATCTTCACATAACCCCAGCAGCATCATTACATAAACCCAGCAACATCTTCACCACATAACCCCAGCAACATCATCACCTCATAACCCCATTAGCATCTTAACATAACCCCAGCAGCATCTTCACTACATAACCCCAGCAGCATCTTCACCACATAACTACAGCAGCATCTGTACTACATAACCCTAACAGCATCTTCACTACATAACCCCAACAGCATCGTCACCACATAACTCAAGAAGCATCTTCACTACAAAACCCCAGCAGCATCTTTACCACATAACTCCAGCAGCATCTTCCCCACTTAACCCCCAGCAGCATCTTCACCACATAACCCCAGCAGCATCTTCACCACATAACCTCATCAGCTTCTTCACCACATAGCCTCAGCAGCATCTTCACTACATAACCCCAACAGCATCTTCACTACATAACCCCAGCAGCATCTTTACTACAAAACCCCAGCAGCATCTTCACTACATAACCCCAGCAGCATCTTCACTACATAACCCCAGCAGCATCTTCACTACAAAACCCCAGCAGCATCTTCACTACAAAACCATAGCAGCATCTTCACCAGATAACCACCGGCAGCATCTTTACCACATAACCCCAGCAGCATCTTCACCACACAACCCCCGGCAGCATCTTCACCACATAACTCCAATAGCATCTTCACTACATAACCCCAGCAGCATCTTCACTACATAACCCCAGCAGCATCTTCACTACAAAACCCCAGCAGCATCTTCACTACATAACCCCAGCAGCATCTTCACCAGATAACCACCGGCAGCATCTTCACCACACAACCCCCGGCAGCATCTTCACCACATAACTCCAATAGCATCTTCACTACATAACCCCAGCAGCATCTTCACCACATAACTTCAGCAGCATCTTCACCACGTAACCCCAGCATCATCTTCACTACATAGCCCCATTTGATCTTCTCAACATAACCCCAGCAGCATCTTTAATACATAACCCCAGCAACATCTTCACTCATTACCCCAGCAGCTTCTTCACCACATACCCTAGCAGCATCTTCATCAGATAACCCCAGCAGCATCTTCACTATATAACCCCAGCAGCATCTTCACTATATAACCCCAGCAGCATCTTCACTACATAACCCCAGCAGCATCTTCTCTACATAACTCTAGCAGCATCTTCACCACGTAACCCCAGCAATATCTTCACTACATAACGCCAACAGCATCTTCTCTACATAACTCTAGCAGCCTCTTCACCACATTACCCAAGCAACATCTTCACTGATTACCCCAGCAGCATCTTCACCACATATCCCCAGCAACATCTTCACTCATTACCCCAGCAACATCTTCACCACATAACCCCAGCAGCATCTTCGTCACATAACCCCAAAAGCATCTTCACTACATATCTCCAGCAGCGTCTTCACTACTTTACCCAACAGCCTTTTCACTACATAACCCCAGAAGCATCTTCACAACTTTACCCCATCAGCATTTTCACCACATAACTCCAGCAGCATCTTCACTACATAACTCCTGAATCATCTTAACCACACAATCCAATCAATTTGCGGTTCACTTCATGTGTTGTTGGGTGGTATGTCTTCAACACTGCACTCTGCCCTACACACACACATGTACATATAGACACCTACAAGGCACAAGGTTTACACTCACACGTAGTGTAGGGGCACTATATGGGGTGTCCTGGTAGTCTCTCGTATAAACACACTAGTCGCACACACAAACCGCGACCTTGGGTAGGGAGGGCACAAAAACTATTTTTCACGCGCGTGGTGCCCGAGGCTCCAGGTATCGTGGGGCGGCTCACCTACCCCACGACTCTCCCCTCACCAAGCCTCGACATTGCCACATTAACAATTACTGCCTTAATTTTTGGCCAATCCACACATCCAGGGCCTACCACAGTTGGTAGGAGGGACGGTGCACACTTATTAACGCTGTAGCTGACCTATTTGGCGCACTGAAGACTAGACCTTAGGCCTATGTCAAACAGGAGGATGGATACATCCTGTCTGCTCCTCCTCTAGCTTGAGGGCAACTCCTAAAAGAAAGAAAAATACCGTGCTATCACTAGAGCTTTGTGTTAAACAGTGAATTCACGAGAGAGGCCACGTGGGAGGGCCCACTAGGCTTTGTTTACATTTGGGTTTCAGTGATCAGTGGTACAGTAAATTAGTGAACTGTAACACAACAGACACAACGATACAGTGACAGACTCCAGAGCTTTGTGTTAGATAGAAAAGAACCACCATCATCAATCTATGGGAACTTAGTGATTCACCACGTGAGAGGCGATGATGGATCACCATCGCCATCCAAACATCGTCATTACTCATCTAGTTGTGTGAGCGAGAGGCTGACTGGCAGGTACCCCTGTCTGGTCAACTCTTCAGGTGTACAGAGTGAGGTAAAATATTATCAAATTCTTATTCAGTATATCATATACATTTAAAACCTCAAAGTGGCTCATTTTGGGTAGAGGTTGACATTTAGGGGACCCTCGTAACACACCCACGCACGCACTCACACGTACGTTTGCACACACACGTACGTTTGCACACACACGTACGTTTGCATGCACGCACACGCAAAAACAAACACACAAACGTTCAGTCAGGCTAGAATGGATTAACAACTTATGTGGAAGGGGGATATGACCTAACTCATAATCCAGCCACTCTTTTACCCCCCCCCCCCCACTCCACCTCCCCACACTCTCTATCTCTCTCTTTCCCGATCTCCCTCTCTCTCTTCTCTCTCTCTCTTCCCCCGCTCTCCCTCACCTCCCTTCTCTCCATCTCCTCCCTCGCTCTCCCTACCCTCCCTCTCTCTCCCCCTCTCCTTCCTCCTTCTCCCTCTCCTTCGTCTCTTCCCCTCTCCTTTCTCTCCCCCCTCTCCTTTCTCTCTCCTCCTCTCCTTCCTCTTTCTCCCTCTCCCTCCCCTCTCTGCCCATACACACACACACACACACTCCCTCCCATCATCTGACCACCTGACCTGAAGTGACATCTCCGCTCCCTCCCACCCAGACCCCTAGTTTCCCAGGAATCGCCTCCCCTACAAACACACACACACACACACACACACACACACACACACACACACACACACACACACACACACACACACACACACACACTGCACCCCTCTTCCACTCACCCCCAAACCCCACCCAATCCTCACCCCTCCTATGCACCTCCAGCCCACATTTAACCCCCTCACCTTGTGACCCCCTAACACCTTCCCCCATCTCCCTCATCCCCTCTTCTACCCAAAAACCCCCACCTACCCCCGATTCCCCCTAACTAATACACCCTCTCTTCCACTCCCAGCACCTATGCTCCATTCTCCTCTCAGCCCTCTGCCCTCAATATCCCTCTCCCCCCCCCAACCTCTCAACCTCTATCTGACTCTCAGTCTCACTCTATTTCTCAACCCCCCAATGCCATTCAGACTCTCCCTAACTTTCAGACCCATTTTGCCCTTCCTACCCCATAGATGCCCAGACCCCATTTGCCTACCAGGCACTCCCAGGCACCCCTCTAGCACTCCCCCCCCCCAAGACACCCCAACAGCCCCCACTCGCCCCCAGACACCCCCAGTACCCCCTAGACCCTCAGCGAAAGAGGGAACTCTGGCACCAGAGTTTCCAAGAAGAGTCTCAAGGTTTGGTACACCAATGCTGATGGGATATCCAATAAAGCAGAAGAGATAAAAGAAAGAGGTAGTGAGGCAGACCCAGACATAGTGGCAATAGTGGAAACTAAAATAAATGGCATGATCTCTGATGCAATCTTTCCAGAGGGGTATCAAGTGATAAGAAAGGAAAGGACACAGAGACAGGGAGGAGGAGTGGCACTCCTAATAAAGCGGAAATGGAAGTTTGATGAGCTGGAAAGTCCGGGTACCAATGAAAGCACGAAATCCATACATGGAACTCTGACAGTGGATGGGAAGAAGATGATAATCTTGATACTCTACAATCTCCCACCAAACAGTAGAAGGCCCAGGCAGGAGTATGAGGACAGCAACAAGGCATGTATAGATGAACTGCAGAGGGCAGCAACTATCGCGCATAGAATGAGAGCAAAGCTGCTGGTCATGAGGGACCTAAATCACGGAGAGATAGATTGGGAAACGAGGAATCCGGGGAGGATACCTGGGGAGCAAAGCTGGTAGACGTTATTGACAGGAATTTCCTAACACAGCATGTGAAGGAAGACACTAGGGAAAGAGGAGGGGATACGCCCAGCCTATTAGACCTCGTTTTCACCCAGAATGTAGAAGACATCGAGAATTTAAAACATGAAATACCACTAGGAGCCAGTGACCACTGTGTCCTAGTCTTTGACTACATTATGAAGCTTAAAATTGTGACCAAAGGACAAGAGGTCCGAGTAAGGAGACTTGATTACAGAAGAGGGGATTACAGGAGGATAAGGGACTACCTGGGAGAAGTGCTGTGGGAGGAAGAGATTAGAGGAAAAAAACGCAAAATATGATGAACCAAGTCATATGGAAATGCAAGGAGGCTGAAGAGAGATTTATCCCAACAGTAAAGTAAAAAAGCAGGAGGGAATATAATAACCCATGGATTAATAGACAGTGTCAGGAGGCAAAAGTGAGAAGTAGGAGGGAGTGGAGGAAGTATAGAAAACAAAGGACAGAGGACAACAGGATTAGATGTTACAGAGCTAGGAATGATTACATAAGACGAGTGTCGGAAAGGAATTATGAGAATGATATTGCAATCAAAGCGAAAATGCAACCTAAATTACTACATAGCCATATAAGAAGGACGATGTCGGTAAATGACCAAGTGACAATACTGAGGAAAATAGAAGGGGCATATACAGAAAGCGACAAGGAAATCTGCGAGGTACTGAATGCAAGTTTCCATGGAGTGTTCACAACCGAGTCTGAGTGGCTCCCATTGTTAGAAGAGATTACCCTAGATGAAAGACTATCAGATATAGAGGTGATAGCAGAGGAGGTAATGAAACAGTTCACAACACTGGATGCAACTAAAGCGGTTGGACCAGACAAAGTATCACCGTGGAAACTAAAAGAGGTAGCGCAGGCACTCAGCGTGCCTCTGGCAATGATCTTTAATGAGTCACTTATGTTGGGAGAATTGCCCAGTTGCTGGAAGGAGGCAAATGTCGTACCGATTTTCAAGAAAGGTGATAGGAAGGAGGCACTTAACTATAGACCCGTATCACTGACAAGCATCCCCAGCAAAATACTTGAAAGAATAATTAGGCTATTCGAGAAAGAGACTTGGGAGTGGATGTGACACCTAATCTAACTCCTGAGGCACATATAAATAGGATAACGACAGCAGCGCACTCTACACTGGTGAAAATTAGAACTTCATTCAGAAACCTAAGTGAGGAGGCTTTTAGGGCGCTTTACACTGCCTACGTGAGACCTGTGAGTATACCGCACCAACATGGAGCCCCCACCTGAAGAAACGCATAAGGAAACTGGAGAAAATTCAGAGGTTTGCGACGAGGCTTGTCCCAGAGTTACGAGGGATGGGATATGAAGAGCGTCTGAGGGAACTGAACCTTACGTCACTAGAGAAAAGAAGGAAGAGAGGAGATATGATAGAAACATATAAAATACTCAGGGGAATTGACAAAGTGGAAATAGATGAAATGTTCACACGTAATAATATCAGAACGAGGGGAGATGGGTGGAAACTGGAAACTCAAATGAGTCACAGAGATGTTAGGAAGTTTTCTTTTAGCGTGAGAGTAGTGGAAAAATTAAATGCACTTGGGGAACAGGATGTGGAAGCAAACTCTATTCATACTTTTAAAATTTGGTATGGTAAGGAAATGGGATGGGAGCTATTGCTGCAAACAACCGATGGCTGGAAAGGCGGGATCCAAGAGCCAATGCTCGATCCTGCAGGCACAAATAGGTGAGTATACACACACACACTAGGGTTAGTGTAGACTAACAGACACTAGTGAAAAGAAAAGGGATCAAGCAGGATGGTAAGAAAACAGAACACAGGTGGAGGAGAGGAACAGGACGAGTCATACATGGAGATGACTGTTTGCGCATGGAGGGAAATCACTGAGGAACTGAAAGACATGAGAGGACTCATAAATAAACTGCAGAATGAACAAAATACAGCGCAAGTGGAGATAACAAACCTAAAATCAGGATCTCCTCAGAATGTGGCCCAGGGGACCAATCCCCAGGTACCAGAAGATGCAGCAATGGTAGGGACCCCTACAATGGGTGCCACCTTTGCTGAAATGCTGAAGAGCCCAGGAGCGATGGCCACAGTCAGGGAAGTTGTAATGAAAGCAGTAACCTCAAAGGAGGCAGCTAGAAGCACGAGCCAGTTACTGGAAAGGAAAAAACCTGTAGTAGTAATAGGTGTTAAGGAACAAGAGGGTTCCACAAGGGAAGAATGGAGGTCTAAGGACAAAGCTGCAGTGGCAGGGATACTAAAGGAGATAGGTATGGAAGGGGCTGAAACAGACATAGAGAAGTTTTTCCGAATTGGCCAGTACAACAAAGACAAAGACTGGTTGGTCAAAGTAGTGCTCAAAAACGAGTGCATCAAAGAGGACATCCTAGCAAAAAGGAGCAAACTGAAATATGTAACGAATTACAGACAGGTATTCCTTCAGAGAGACATGACCTGGACAAAGATAATACTGGCAGCAGATGCAAGGAAAAGGCGCAGGCAGAGGGAAGGGAGCCAGGGAACCTCAACCCCCAACCCAGCAATCCCAGTGGGGAGTGTGAAACCCCAACCCAGCACCTCGGGAACCCCAGAGGGGACTGCAACATCCCAACTCACCACCCTATAGGTGGGGAGTTCCACCATTCCACCCTCCCTCCCTCCCTACCTTAAGTACCTCCTTCCCTCCCACTCCCCTGGTCTTCCTCCTGCCCCAAGCCGGCCCAGACACGAACTAAGTCTTCCATCCCCCACCCCAGTTCTAAGCCATCCTCCCCCTGCCCCTCCTTCCCCGACACCCCCACCTCCCTCAGAACCCCTGGTAACTACCCCACAGGAGGGTGAGCCTACCCAAGCAGCAATGCCCATGGAACAGCTTCCTGCACTAGTGGGGAGGGTGGATGAAAATGGACATAGGAAAGTGAGCTTCAAGGAAATATACTCAAACATCGATGGGATTACCAACAAAGCAAGTGGAATGAAAGGGTGCAGGAAGAAAACCCAGATGTAATAGGACTCACAGAAACAAAATTGTGAGGAGTCATAACAAATGCTGTGTTTCCAAAGGACTTTTATATAGTAAGGAAAGAGAGAGATGGGAGAGGAGGAGGAGGAGGAGTAGCTCTGCTGATAAGGAAAGACTGGAGCTTTGAAGAGATGGAAATTCCAGGCTGCGACGGATTCAGAGATTACATAACAGGAACTATGACAATGGGTGGACCTAAGATAATAGTGGCAGTCATTTAACAACCCTCCATGAAATGACAGAAGACCCAGTCAAGAGTTCGACAGAAAGAACATGGCTACCATTAACATAATAGAGAAAGCAGCTTCAGTTGCTTGCAGGAGGGGATCCAGACTCTTAATCATGAGGGATTTCAAACATTGAAAGATAGACTGGGAGAACAGGAACCCACATGGATATGAAGACACATGGAAATCTAAACTTTTGGAAGTGAGTACAAGGAACTTTCTGAGCCAACATGTCAAGGGGCCCACAAGAATGAGAGGAAATGACGAACCAGCTAGACTCGACCTGATTTTCACCTTAAATGACTCAGAAATAAGGGAAGTTAAATATGAAGCCCCCATAGGAATGAGTGACCACAGTGTATTGATATTTGAGTATCTGGTAGAAGTAGGGATAACCTGTCAAGGATGGGATTGGAAGGAAAAAGACTAAATTACCGAAGAAGAAAATATGACGAGATGAGGAACTCCCTAATGGGAATACCATGGGAAACAGAACTCAGAGTAAAGACTGTACAGGACATGATGGATTATGTCACTCAGAAGTTTTTTTTATTATTATTTTCTACCACAGACGTGGCCGCACAGTTACAATGTTAAGCAGCATATATACATTTTCTTCTGTCCTCCATGGACAGGGTTAGAGATGTGTTAAACATATAGTTCAGGGGTTTATTGAACAATCAACTACAGAAGGTGATTCGGTGTTTAGCTAACCTACATACGTTAATACATAGATACACAGATTTACACACACACACATATACGTACATATACATATATACATACATATATACACACACACATGCATTCACATTCATTTGTCTCTTTTACTCTGACAGGGTGAGATAGCTGATAGAGAAACTAGTGTGCAATTAAGCACTTAATCACTGAAGGTGATTAAGGTGCTTTTACAAGCTCAGGTTATATAGTTACATCACATACAGACATTGTATAATTGATACATTACATGGTTAATCTTGGGAACATGTCCAGAATATCATCAAGTGTTCCAGTACTCATATAGTAATTACACAGTTCAGCATACCTTAGCCCAGGAGGGCGAAAGTCAGTCAATATGGGACATTCTACAATATAATGTTCAAGAGAGTGCATGTTTTCTCTTTCACATAGTTGGCAAATTGTGTACTCGACATTTGGGGTTTGAGAAAGCTGCCATATATGTCTATATCCCAGGCGTATTCTGGCCACTATAACATCACATTGCGGGTTCTTGTTCTATTAGTCCCATATGTGAATGTCTCCTCACGATATCTATCATAATATTTAATGCTACAACTTTCAAGAGGCTGCAGAGCATTTGGAGGGAAACAGCTTTGTAACACACCATCAGCATGGGTTCAGAGATGGTAAATCGTGCCTCACAGGCCTAATAGAATTCTATGACCATGCAACACAAATTAGGCAGAAAAGAGAAGGGTGGTCAGACTGCATTTTCTTGGACTGTCAGAAAGCCTTTGACACAGTTCCTCACAATGGCTGTTACAAAAGTTGGAGCAGCAGGCAGGAGTAAAAGGTAACGTGCTCCAGTGGATAAGGGAGAATCTAAGCAATAGGAAACAGTGAGTAACTGTGAGGGTAGAGACATCATAGTGGCGAGATGTCACCAGCAGGGTTCCACAGGGCTCTGTACTCGGACCCATCCTGTTTCTAGTATATTTAAACGACCTTCCAGAGGGTATAGACTCATTCCTCTCAATGTTTGCTGATGATGCAAAAATTATGAGAAGAATCCAAACAGGTGAAGATAGACAGAGACTACAGGACTACCTGGACAAACTGGAGGAACGTTCTAGAAAATGGCTGCTAAAGTTCAACTCAGGAAAGTGTAAAGTAATGAAATTAGGCGAAGGGAGCAGAAGGCTGAACACAAGGTACCATCTGGGAGGTGAAATCCTACAAGAGGCAAATAGAGAGAAAAATCGGGGGGCGATATGACACCGAACCTGTCCCCAAAGGCCCACATCAAACGAATATCATCAGCGGCTTATGCTAGACAAGCCAATATAAGAACTGCCTTAAGAAACTTGTGTAAGGAATCGTTCAGGACCCTGTATACCACTTATGTAAGACCAATCCTGGAGTATGCAGCTCCAGCCTGGAGTCCATACCTAGTTAAACACAAGACGAAGTTAGAGAAGATGCAGAGGTATGCCACCAGACTCGTCCCGGAACTGAGAGGAATGAGTTACGAGGAAAGACTAAGGGAGCTAAACCTCACAACCCTAGAAAACAGAAGAGTAAGGGGAGACATCATAACTACCTACAAAATTCTCAGGGGAATTGACAGAGTGGGCAGAGACAAACTCTTTAGCGCGGGTGGAATACGAACAAGGGGACGCAGGTGGAAACTTAGTACCCAGATGAGCCGCAGAGACGTTAGAAAGAATTTTTTGTGTCAGGGTAGTTAACAAATGGAATGCATTAATTAATGTTGTAGTGGAGGCAGACTCTATACACAGTTTCAAATGTAGATATGATAGAGCCCAGTAGGCTCAGGAATATGTACACCAGTTGATTGACAGTTGAGAGGCGGGACCAAAAAGCCAGAGCTCAACCCCCGCTAACACAACTAGGTGAGTACATGTACACACACACACACGCACACACTGACAGGGGGACAAAGACAAACTCCCTCGGTCGCTGCTGGGCTGCAGATCCTCTCTCCACTGGTCTCTGCTGGGCAGCAGATCCTCTCTCCACTGGTCTCTGCTGGGCAGCAGATCCTCTCCCCCGGTCGCTGCTGGGCTGCAGATCCTCTCCCCCGGTCGCTGCTGGGCTGCAGATCCTCTCCCCCGGTCTCTGCTTGGCAGCAGATCCTCTCTCCACTGGTCTCTGCTGGGCAGCAGATCCTCTCTCCACTGGTCTCTGCTGGGCAGCAGATCCTCTCCCCCGGTCGCTGCTGGGCTGCAGATCCTCTCCCCCGGTCGCTGCTGGGCTGCAGATCTTCTCCCGTGGTCGCTGCTGGGCTGCAGATCCTCTCCCCCGGTCGCTGCTGGGCTGCAGATCTTCTCCCGTGGTCGCTGGTGGGCTGAAGATTCTCTCCTTCGGTCGCTAGTGGGCTGCAGATCTTCTCCCGTGGTCGCTGGTGGGCTGCAGATCCTCTCCCTCGGTCGCTGGTGGGCTGCAGATCCTCTCCCTCGGTCGCTGGTGGGCTGAAGATCCTCTCCCTCGGTCGCTGCTGGGCTGAAGATCCTCTCCCTCGGTCGCTGCTGGGCTGCAGATCCTCTCCCCCTGGTCGCTGGTGGGCTGCAGATCCTCTCCCTCGGTCGCTGCTGGGCTGCAGATCCTCTCCCTCGGTCGCTGGTGGGCTGCAGATCCTCTCCCTCGGTCGCTGGTGGGCTGAAGATCCTCTCCCCCGATCGCTGCTGGGCAGCAGATCCTCTCCCTCGGTCGCTGCTGGGCTGAAGATCCTCTCCCTCGGTCGCTGCTGGGCTGAAGATCCTCTCCCTCGGTCGCTGCTGGGCTGAAGATCCTCTCCCTCGGTCGCTGCTGGGCTGCAGATCCTCTCCCTCGGTCGCTGCTGGGCTGCAGATCCTCTCCCTCGGTCGCTGGTGGGCTGAAGATCCTCTCCCCCGGTCGCTGCTGGGCTGAAGATCCTCTCCCCCGGTCGCTGCTGGGCAGCAGATCCTCTCCCTCGGTCGCTGCTGGGCTGAAGATCCTCTCCCTCGGTCGCTGCTGGGCTGAAGATCCTCTCCCTCGGTCGCTGCTGGGCTGAAGATCCTCTCCCTCGGTCGCTGCTGGGCTGCAGATCCTCTCCCCTGGTCGCTGCAGATTCTCATAGTTTTCATAGAGCAGTTATAATAATGTGATTTGTTTGGCGAAGCTGGTTGTTGCATGGTGAAAAATTAATGGGTTGTTGTAAAAATGTTGTGGGTGTTGGTGAAGATGTTCTGGATTGTGGTGAGAATGTTGTTGGCTGAGGTGAAGACGCTGTTGGTTGAGGTAAAGATGTTTTGGTTAGTGAAGATGCTGCTGGGGGTTGTGTGAGGTTTTGGGTGGTGAAGATGATGCTTGGGGTTGAGAGAAGATAATATGGTTGGTGATGAAGATGCTGGAGGGTTGTGTGAAGAAGTTGTGGGTTGTTGTGAAGATATTGTTGGTGGTTGAGTGGAGATGATATTGGTTGTTGTGAAGATGCTGCTGGGTATTGTGTGGTGAAGATAATATGGGTTGTGGTAAGGATGCTGCTGGAGGTATGTGCTGAAGATGCTGCTGGGATTATGCTATGAAGATGCTGTGGTGGTTATGTCTTGAAGAAGAAGCTTAGGGTTGTGTTGTGAAGATGTTGATGGAGTTATGTGGTGAAGTTGCTGCATGAGATTGTTTGGTGATGATGCTTCAGGTGGTTGTGTGATGAATGATGCATGTGCTTGTGTGGTGTGGATGCGTGGTGAAGAATCTGCTGGCGGTTGAATGATGAGGATGGTTCTCAGGGTTGTGTGGTGAAGTTGCTGCTGTTCGTTGTGTGATGAAGGTGCTA
The DNA here is from genome assembly GCF_040958095.1 of Procambarus clarkii. NCBI lineage: Eukaryota > Metazoa > Arthropoda > Malacostraca > Decapoda > Cambaridae > Procambarus > Procambarus clarkii. The sequence goes on along the minus strand of NC_091182.1, from coordinate 15,181,862 downwards.
TTTGGGATTGTTTGGTGAAGATGATCGTCGGGTGTGTGTGCTGAAGATGCTGCTCAGGGTTGTATGGTGAGGATGTTACTGGAGGTTGAGTGAAGAATAAAATGGTTGTTGTGAAGATGGTGGTGGGGGTTCAGGCAAGAGTATTTGTTTCTTTGTATTTGTTTCTTATTTAATATTCCACAGTTCATTTTATGGCATCCACAGGTGAAATATCGCGTGTGTAAACTATTATCTCTCTTATAGTGTGAGAATATTTACTCTTTCGGGCTATTACATTCCACACAGTTAAATATGTTCTTTCCAATTTCAGTTTACAAAACCGTGAAGTGTCCTTATTGCTCACCTGCCCCTCGAGGAGGTCATCGCCGGAATGAAACTTCACATAAACGTAGGTAACATATATAAATATACTTCTCGTATCTGTATTACATCCAGTTGCAAGCAAGCAAACACACATGCATAATAAACATATTTTCCACATTCACCCGTGCTGAATATCATTTTGTTCCATTTCAGGTTATAATCCTTACCTCAATCGACGGAGTGAACTGATAGACGTCATCGATTCGGTATCCCATCCGTCCCACACCCAGCTAAGGAGAGCTGACGTCACTCGCAAGCATCCACCGCCCCTTCAACAAGGACGGCAGCGCCAGCAGATGGAGGGCTATGAGACATTATCACGCCCAGTTAACACAACGTTAAGGATTCATAGCCTCACAGCAGCTCAACCCCCTCACCAGGACATAAGTAAGTTATTACTGTCTTATTTCAGCCTATTTCCTAAACATATTAATTCCCACTAGTCTGTTCCCTCACCTCAGTATATATATGCTTTCATTCTTTCTAGAGATATGTTTTTCGTTTTTACAGATGACACACCACTGTGCATAGATTTGGCATCCAGCAGCGCTGAGAGCGGCAGTGAGAGTGACACACCCAACTCAGCAGAGTGGACATTACCCATATCCGGCTCTCACCCCTCAACTCACAGGGAGGGGAGGGGTCGTTCACGGGCTCACTCAACCCCCCCCGTTCTTCCCCCAGCCCCATACCCCAATCAATCAGCGACAGCAGCGACAGCAGCAGCAGCAGCAGCAGCAGTGGTGAAAACACTACCGTTAACAACAGCAGCACAAACCGTGAGAATAGCCTTGACTCAGACGACAGCTCAGCAGACCTTGACCTTGACTGTCAGCCTCTGTCAATTCTGACTGGTTAGCACCATCTGGCGTAATAGCTGACCGTGCAGTGTCGCCCATTAATCTCGGAGGGGGACTATCACCACCCCCACCCCCCCTAGCCCTCTCCCATCACCCCCACCACCTCTCTCCCCCTCTCCCCCACCTGCCCTAGAAATTCAACCTCAGCTACTGGATCGAATTGATAACTATAATGGCGGTTATGTTCAGCTTTCATTCTCCATACCAGAACATGTTAACACCTCCCCAGGACTCTATCTGAGAACATAGTGATTTTTTCATTAATGAGATACGCGCCCTTTTCTCCCCACAACACCCATCCCTCCTAATTTACCCAGACATTACTCTAATTGTGCGGAATTTAAATGTACAACAAGACGGGGAGGAGGAGGAGAATCTATTGGATCCTATAAATAACGATGGCTTTCCCATACGAGGTGAGGGGCAAACAATAACTCTTGAGGAGGTAGACACGCTTATTGATTTTTGGGCTGACGAATTGAGAGGGAAAATATCCCAGTACCTTGAAGAGAGGGAGGGCTCCAATGTCTTGGTTGAGCGGCTCACCGGGTTTTACATTAACTGTGGTCAGATTGAACATCCGATAAGATTAGGCTCGCATGTAGACTATCCTGAAGGCTTGCGTGGAAAGCAGTTGGTTTTCAATCCAGAGGGCGAGGCTGATATTTGCCTTATGCAGTGTGTTGCTGCTTATAAATGTTTAGCTAAGGGGATGCATCTAGATAATATTCGTAAACGGTGTGGAGAAGCGAGAGGGTGTCTCAGACACATTAATTAGCCAGCAGATGTCAATTCCGCAGTGACGTTTGAGGATATTCACAAGGTAGAGAAAATGAATAAAGTCAGTATATTCATCTATTCACTAGAACGAGATGAAAATGCTAGACGACGACAACGACACTACATTACACTAGCTAGGAAGGGAAGAGGGGGATATACAGATGTCATACCATTGCTGATGTTGGAAGCTCAACACTTAGTATTAATTAAGGATTTTACCAATATATACATAATATGCGCAGCAATCCAGATCGCATCCCAAGTCATCAGAGCTTTTGTCATTGTTGTATGATATCACTCCCAGCAGATCGCATGCAGAGTCATGAAAGTACATGCAAAGTACATCAGACTCTCAAATTCTACCCACCAGAGAGGAAGATTACTTTCCGTAACTATGGACGGGGATATGGTCCTAGTCACATGTGCTTTTATGACTTTGAGTGCATGTTAGACCGCTCGAACCCTAAGGGAATGATAGAATCACGTCACAACTCAGTGGCGTATGCGTACATCATCATTGACAGACAGAAGAATATTGTTGAGAAAGATACTTATTTGGGTAAAGATGCGGTCAATCACTTTGTAACCACGCTGGAAGTATCATGGGCTAGAATCAAGAAGGGGTTAGTATCCTATGAACTTCACATGTCGCAGCAACAGCAAGCAATATTTGAGACAAAAAACAGCCTGTGAACTCTGTGATGAACCTTTTAACGGAGATGTAATCAAAGTCCGTCATCACGACCACACAGTAAGATTCCACAATTATCAAGCAGCTTACTGTGATAGATGTAATTTGCAGTGTATAAATTCATACAAGTTCTTATACACTTTTTCCCACAACGCTTCCTATGATTTAGGAGTAATCCTAAACGAGATGAGAGATAGACCAGGAAGTGAAATATATATATTAGCTAAGGATGGATTTAAATTGATGAAAGTTGATGTGAACAACTTAAGATTTTTGGATAGTTTAGCCCTTCTCAACGGCTCACTAGGAAGAATAGCCAAGGATCATATTGATAGTGGGAAACCTACCACATTCACTTTGGTTATGTTAAAAGGTGTAAATAAAGCAGCCATCCCAAAACTGCTGAAGGGTAAACAATCATTCTGCTATGATTATTTATCCTCTATGTCTGTGTTAGATGAACCACACCTTCCTTCTCGTGATAAGTTTTACAATGCACTAAAAGACGAAGAGTTGTCAGAAAAAGATTATAAACAAGCCTTAGAAATTTTTGATTTGGCTAAATGTCGCAACATAGGGGAGTATCTACTCCTTTACCTCAAAGTCGATACAGGATTGCTAGCTGATGTGTTCACAGTCTGGCGAGATACCATGCTTGCTCTCTACAAATTAGACATTTCCCACTACATTTCTTTACCCTCATTTGCTTGCGATGCATTCTTGCTTAAATGGAAAGTTGAACTTGATGTTGTGTCAGACCCAATGTTATATGATTTACTTCAGTCGGAATCTCCGAGGTGGGTTCACCAGTGTGACGAGACAGTACACGAATGTGGAGAACCAGCACACAGGCTTAGATCTAGGGGAAGATAGTAGCTACATCATTTACCTAGATTTTAATAGTCTTTACGGGGCGTGTATGACTGAACTGCTCCCTCGTGGTGGGATTCGGAAACTGACACACAATGAGCGTGACGTGCTGCTAAAGCGAGGCTTGGAGAATATCCCATGTGATGGGTCCAAGGGATATTGGGTGTTGTGTGATACACTGCAGGTCAGACCGGAGGTAAGCTAAGTATACAGATGAACTGCCCCTTGTTCTTTCACATACTTGCATTACTTGAGGAACACATTTCACCCTACAGTAAGAATATTCTTACAGAAGAAAGTCGCGGTCTGCCTAAAAACAACACTAAATTAATTGCTTCTCACCTTCCTCAGAAAGACTACCTCGTTAGTCTGGACTTGTTACAGTTACTCATGCGCATTGGATTAGAAGTAGCTAAAGTTCATGACATCTACGAATTCGAGCAGGAGAGCTACCTTAAAGACTTCATTGAAACCAACGTTCGTGAACGTGCCAGTACCAAATGCGCGATAAAAAAGGCTTTCAAACTCGTATCAAGCTCTATATATGGAAAGAGTCTCACAGATGTAACTAAATTTGGGAACAAACACTATTTGGTCACAGATCGTAGACATTTCCTGAAACATGCTCGAAACCCGTTCTTCAAGCGGAGTCTTTTGTTAAGTAAGGATCGTGTGATATGTACTATCAAGCAGAAGTCTCTCCTAGTCAACACTCCTACGTATCTGGGTTATCATATACTTCAAATTGCTAAGAGGCGACTCTATGAGTTCTAGTATGATGTTGTCAAACCTGCGTACGGGGATAAAGCGAGTCTGTTATACACAGACACAGACTCTTTCATCATTAAACTGGACTGTCAGGATGTGTTTGAAGAGTTGAATAAGTCTCCTCTCTTCGACTGTATGGATTTTAGTAATTTTAATGACACACATCCATCCTACTCTAAAGCGCGAGAAGGTGAACTAGGATTGCTCAAGTCTGAAATAGGCTCCAAGATTATTAACCAGTTAATTGCTCTCAGACCTAAAACATATTCGTTCACCACACATGATGGGGAGCACACTTGTAAGTGTAAGGGCGTACCATACCATCTACAAGAGAAACTCTCACATGACTCATTTCAACACACTCTTGAAATAAACACTTCAATCAGGTTTGTGTCGAGATCTATACGCAACGTGCAAGGAAAGATTTGTACATGTCGCAGTACCTGCAGAGGATTGTCAGCATTTGACGATAAACGCTACATTTTAAGCCCCACACAGTCCCTAGCGTATGGTCATCCTGATATTCCCAATAACAATGATGATGAGATGGATGTAGAAGTGGAAGAGGAGGAGATGGAAGAAGTGTTTATGGAGGAGGAAGTAGAGGAAGCACAGAGACTCTACCCAATATTCCGTCCCTGGACCAAACGCAATGTTACAGCTCAGAAACTATTCAACCCTCGCTAGATTTTATGTTGTACAATTGTTAGTTAGTATTAAGATGGATGCCCCATATGACTAGAACTATTTATACTAAATGAATAGGATGTTTAATATTATTGTTTGTGAACTGTAAGAACTATGATTAGTTTTAAAAATGTTGTTGCTGTACATAAAATATGTGAATAAACACCTGTAAATGACTATGTTTGTATAAATACCATCACATTTCCTTAGTTTTAGCAGTCTTAACGAAGCATTAATCATGGATAGTTCCTATGATATAATCCATGAGGAACATCTAGATATTTTCAGAGAACCATCTCGTGTTATTATTGCTGGTTATTCAAACAGCGGAAAATCCTACTTGTGCAGTAAACTTGTAAGGAAGTATCAACACAAGTTCTCCTCAATAATTATATGCGGAGGAGGTTACTCTGAATTACGATCAGATCCACAAATTAAAGGGAAGCTGATCGAGCATTCAACCATTATTGATCCTGTGGAAGAGTGAGTAGATAATGACTCGCATATCTTAGTAATCTATGATGACCTTTTAACAGAGTCTGCGAATTCAAAAATCGTATCAGACATGTTTACTAGGGGCCGACATTTCATGGTTTCCGTCATATTGATTACTCAAAATATATTTTTTCCTGGTAAATATTCGAGGAATATTAGTTTAAATGCTTCTCATTTCATATTGGTTAAATCACGAGACCTCTCACAAATTGAAACACTCGGACGACAAATATTTGGGAAAGTAGATTCAAAGAAATTTGTAGAGTTATATAAGCAAGTTATTAGCCAACCCTACGGCTATTTGCTAGTAGATCTGGGCTCGAACACTCCATCTACGATAACATTACGCGGTAATATTGTTCACGAACCGCCCTATGAGATAGTTTACCAATGGTGAGCAAGAATGAAGTACTGGAACGAGTATATAACGACCCCTCATCTAGCGGTGGTCTCGGAGGGGTACAGAGGTTGTATAAGGCCGCCAAATTTATTGATTCTAGTATAACTCTAGCCGATGTAAAGGACTATCTGAAAAGCTCTGACTCCTATACGTTGCATTATTTACAACCACATAAATTCCCTCGGCGTCGGGTGTTAAGCCCTAAACCACGACTATTTCAAGCTGTAGACTTGGCCGAGATGAGTTTATTGGACAAACATAATGACGGAGTGAAATATTTACTCGTATGTGTAGATATTTTCTCCAGGTACGCCCAAGTAGTACCCTTACGCGCCAAAGATGGGAAAAGTACCAGTAAAGCTCTGGCTTTAATTCTAGATTCACCTCATTCTCGGGGAGTGCGCAAAATTAATTCTGATCGAGGTGAAGAATTTTATAACGCCACTATGAAAAAAATGCTGGCAGCAAGGAAAGTACAGTTATATAGTGTATTTTCTCAGGAGACTAAAGCTTCAATCGCTGAGCGGTTCATACGTACTTTAAAAGGTAAACTTTACAAGTTTATGACGGCGCACAACACTTTAAAATACATGCAGGCTCTACCTGATATTATGAAAACATATAATTTAACCCCACACAGAGGATTGAAGGGGAAAGACACCCACGGAGGTGCACGCTCTATCCTCGCCCAGCGAACACGCCAAACAATTTGATTTAATGTATAAAAGACCGAGCAAATCAAAGAGAACTGTCATTCCACGATTGAGTGTTGGTGATACAGTACGCATCACTCTATCTGATCGCATTTCCAAGTTTAAGAAAGGGTTTAAGCAGCAGAACACCCGAGAGATATTTACAGTTACACGTATTGATCGGAGACAACACATCCCTTTATACTTTCTAAAAGATCTGAATGGGGAAGAAATTGATGGTGGCTTCTATAAACAAGAATTAACACCCACACATTTACCTCAAACCTTTAATATTGAGAAGGTATTAGGACAACGCAGAGTCTCTGGCAAGCTTCAGTATAAAGTTAGGTACGCAGGTTATGATCGATCATTCGATCAATATATTGATGCTGCTGAGATATTACATTTATAATGAAGAAGCCCTTAGTTTATAAATACAAGGAATTGATCCAACTATTATCAAAACTTCAGTATTCCTCGAGAAAGCAGTTGATTGAAAAATTGAAGAAACCACATATAAATTGTTTATCAGAAATTTTTAATAACTTTAAAAAAAAAAAATTGCCCGTGCCTGACAAGGTCGTTAAAAAGTTGAAAAAATATAAATTGCTTATTCGGTCACTAGCCTGTAAGAAACCTTCTGTGTCAACTAAGAAACGGATATTAACCAGCAAACGAGGAGGCAGTATTTTATCCATTATTTTACCAATTGCAGCTAGTTTAATTACACGGTTGTTCAATAAGTAAAGTAAAATGAAAGCCTTTTATCTCGTACCGCGTAAAATAGTGGACAACCGGTAAGCTGCACACAGCCCTGCTTACCCCACTGTGAAAGCTGTTGCTCAACATCTTACTGTCAAACCACCTCCTCCACAGTTGCATACCAACCCTTCCATATAACATTTAATAGATTTGAAGTTGAAAGTGCGAGATCATGAATATGCGAGATCCTTGCTAAACCATTATGATGCTACTGGAATCGTTCGTTGGGATCTGAATGGAAATGTATTGGCTCCAGTATCTGGCATACATATAATTAACGACATTATACATAAAATGACTGTGCTTAAATCTGTTTTTTTACCGGATAAACTCCCCATTGCTCAACTGTTTTTCACACTAACATCTACACCACGAGATTTATTCCGTAATACTACGGCAAGCAGTCAATACTACGGTATGAGGCTTCATCTGTTAAGAGAAAGGCAACTGCAAAGATTGATCCTCACAGTAAAAGGAATGCTTCCTGGATTGTACATTAACAGGTGAGTGTATATAAATGTGCATGTAATGTGTAGCTGGCTTTACTAGGCAAAAAGCAGTCTAAGGAGACGGAGCGATGGACACTCACGTGATATACGCCACCAGCGTATCAGATACGCATTTATTCCCCAATAACATCCCCGCATGTTTCCAAAATCGATTGTTTAACCAGCTAGAATTAGATCCCAGGAGGAGTTATGAAATGTGTCTACAAAAATTACTCCTCCCCACTTCACATTACGTTATTAAGCGTGATAATCCTGAGGCATATATATGTGTAGGAGTTACGTATGAGAAAGTGGGTGAGGGGAAATACATGCATTCAAAGCATTTATTATCATCTGATGTTTTAGCTGGAACTATAAAAGAAATTAATACCACGATTAATACAGAAATAGAGGCCATATTTTCAAGTAATGCTAAACTGAGTTTTTTAGGAAAGTCATTATAACAATTTTCAGCTAAATATGGAACGCATTTGATTAAATATGATTCTTCCTCCAATCGAAACAAGTTCACTACTGTGATTAGTGATGAGAATATTAGCTCTGCAACGGGGCATAAAAACATCAGTAGAGTTACATTATCATTTGGAACCGCTTTTGGGAAAGTGTTGGGCGTAGTTCCAGAAATAGAATATGACATATTCGCAAAACGTCAGTACGCCTCGAGTGTAGTTAACACATGTCTATTCCCGCCAATGCCTAGAGGAGGAGTTGATATTCTGTGCGTTCATTGCGATAAAATCTCTTCTACTAGATATGGGAACCAGTCTGTAAATATTTTGGATGTAATCTCCCTAAATGGAAGTGATAACAGCAACAATAAAAAACTATATGTGCGTCTTAACACCAACATGATAGACAGCGTCAGCATCACTATTAGTGAGCAAGATGGTAACCCAATACATTTTGATGAACGTGGGTGCACCATAGCAGTCTTGCATGTACGCCCCATTTTAGGAGGTATATAACACCAACGCTTTCCCGCCACTCCTCATTCGTCTGAAACAAGCGGAGAAATGCGTGTCCACTTTATTCCCCCCTCTGTTGAGGAATTATACATTCTGTTAACCCCTCCTAGAGATGGGGGGACTGATGATATACGGATTTTCAACAGCAGTAGACGTTATACGCGTGGAGGAGGAATATTTTCCTTTTTAAGCGGGATAGTGCGTCGATCAGCGCCCTTTATCATGAGGACTCTGGCCCCGGCTGCGCTTAGCTTGGGGCAGAACGTACTAGACGACATTAATAATGACAAACAAACTTTCAAACAATCTCTTAAGAAACGCGGAATTGAAACATTGAAAGGAGTGGGGAAGCAAATGATAGGCGGAAGAGTGCAGAAAAAGAATAAACAAACAAAAAAATTAGTAAACATCAAACGTTTTACTAAAGCGAAATATAATGATGTGCTGTCATAACTTCTTCTCACTCGGTTGGTGTTGTCTAAAGCGCGAACATGGCCGGATATAACGCTCTTGGCCTCCAGGTGCCATTAGAACATTATACCGCTGCTGTTAGTGAAGCCTTTCCTAAAGTATTTTCCCCTCGATTGGTAGAATCAACAATTGCAAGCAGACAAACGGTGGATGTATTACCTGTGAATTCTGGGGTCAATAATAAGTTTACAGACACCTATCTGGAATTCATCATCAAGGGAGTGAATGGCCAACTGGTGGATTTATCATCTATAGCTTTGGAGTTGTCTATTGATCTAACCGAAGAAGATGGAATAACGCCTTTAGGAGACGCTAAAAACGTTTCGTTGGTGAATGGATTATCGCAAACTCTATTCAAATCCGCTATTGTGTATTTAAACGAAACAGTAGTTGAAACCAGCTCATTATTCTCATTCTGGTCATACGTAAAGTTATTATCTACGATTTTTGGGTGTAAGGCTAACCGCTATGATAAACTGTCACAGTTTTTTAACCGCGTCGATCCTGGTAAAATTGAAGCTGGTTATTTCACTAATGCCTCGGCTGATGAGAAGCAACGGATGACTGATATGAAAACGAGTGGCGTGAATACTTGTTTTAAACTAATGCTGGATGTTACATCAGTTAGTGAATACGTTTTGGATAATGTGGACATCAGGGTGCGGCTCGAACTTCAACCTGATAAATGGCTTATACTCAGCGATAATGAACACGCTAATTTTAAATACAATATCAAGTCTACACGTCTATGGGTGGATCGGGTATTGCCGTACCCTGAAGGATTAGTAGCTGTTAATAAAGCCATGGTGCAGAACAACTCTCCTGTTATGTATACTTTTAATAAAACTTTATACAAAACGTATATATTGGGCACAGGTCAGTGCTCTATAACAATGGACCAGCCTTGGGGGACTGTTATACCAGAACATTTATATATGATCATCCTTGATATGGAGTCTGTGTCTGGTGCATATAATCGCAACCCACTTTATTTGGAAAACTGCGTGCTTAGTAAAGTATTAATATCGCGGAATAGCACTAATATTGTCAATATTGGGTGCGACTTCCCTCACAACTGCGCCAAGTTGTATTACACTGCATTACAAGCCTTAGGCTTCGATAAGGACAATATATTATCTTATGACACATATGTGAATGGTGGAACCATCTTCTTCTTCTTGAGAATAGGTGCAGTTTGCATGAAGGGGAACCCTCCCGATGACTGCACCAGAACAGATGTAAGGAGACGCGTTGATGGTAAGGAGGAGAAGAAAGTCAAAAGCGGTAGATGTGATGGGCCGTAGAGAGAGGAGTGGCGACGAAAACAGAGGCGAACGTCAGAGGGAGACTCCCCGCACCGGGGGGCTGGGCGTCATGGTCACGGTGGCAGCTGATCCAGGCACGGCGGAGCGGTGTGCGCAAGACGGGAACTAATACTTCTCCGGAAACTTACGGAACGGAAAGCGCAAGCGGTACGCTTCCCAAACCACCCACAGGTCGGCGGGCAGCCAGCCATCAGGCAGTAGCTTCGGCTGAGACATCCTATCCGGCACCCTATAAACAAACTCCTTCTTTGACGACACCCAGATAGTGGACGAGCACCACGGGATCGGAAGCACCTGGGCATCCCGATAAGGGCCCAACTCCGGACCCTCACAGGGCACGACCCCAGCAGACGGGACTAGGCAACCCCCAGACCGGGGCAAGGAAGGAGGGGAAACTGCAGGCGCGGCAGCGGCCCCACCACAAGGCACAGGAGCCGAGGCCCCCTGGCGCACATCTTTCCGCAACTTCACGACGAGGTCCCGACCATCAGGGACAACCCCCCACTGTGGGGACCCAACAGCAGGAGACGCAGGAGGGGGGGCACAGGTAGCAACGTCGGAGCCCCTCACAGCACCATCATCCTCGGCGGGGGACGCCAGCTGAGCACCATACTCCCCCACCTCCTCCCAAGGCACACCACGAAGGGGGGAGACACTCCGAGCCCGCCGCGAACGCTTCGAGACAGGCCGCACCACACCACACCCAGCAGGCCCCGCCGCAGGCACAGCCTCCACCGTCACATCCACACAGGCCACACCCGCACCGTCCGAAGAGTCCACAGAGGCCACATCACCCACACTGTCTACATCATCCACGGAAACACCTCAAAACACCGACGTGCACGCTTCTGCAAAGGAATGGGAAGAGCAGAACTACAGGAGGCAACACACTCAGGCACGGCAGGCACCTCACCACGCCGAAGCACCCCCTCCAAAACGGCAGAACCCGCGTCCCCGGGAGCCGGTATCACTTCCACAGGCGGGGGCGGCACATGAACCTCCACCGGGACACCTTTCACTACACACAGCTCAGGCGACAGCCCGACACCCTCACACACCGGCGGAACAACCCCAGGGGCCACAGCTGTCACTAGACGTGTCGCATAGGCCGTAGAGCTCTCGTAGAGCTCTCGTAGAGCTCAACAGGCGGAGCAGCAGACAGGCAGTCAGGCGCCTCAGGCACAGCACCCACACCGCCCGAACGCAACAGGGGCGGAAAATCCTCCGCACGAAGAACATGCACACGACCAGTCGCTCCCACGTCGCACGCAGCAGCCAGATGACCCTCGTGACCACACCGATAACAGGTGCGCGGTTGACCCCGGTACTGGCAGCAGAGCGTGTATCCCAACACGGACATCGACGATGGCACACTACCCTTCAGCGACATCGTCAGGGTGCGGGAGCCGTCAAGCATACCAACACAGTGCCCGGCAACGACCTTGTTCCAACGAACACTTAACACTGTCCCAAACCGTTCGAAACAGGTTAAAAAGTCGTCCTGAAATTCGAAGGGGGCACCATGCACCGTCACAGACGTCAAGGTGACACTAAGATTCACGATCTTAACGGAGCCAGCAGCATCAGGGAGAGGGTAAACACGCCCCTCAAACCGCTCGAGAAACGCCTGAAAGGCAGCCTGGAGGCGGAACTTGACGACAGCACGGTGGCCCTGAAGCAGCTGGATGCCCACCAGGTCAGACAGCTGCACATGCAGCACGTCCACTAGGGCGACACCAACCAAGGGATGGTCCACCGGCACCGTAAACGCCAGACCAGCTGACAGCGTCCTCTTCAATGGAGGGCGAAACGTCCCCATGGCGAAGCAAACGTCACCCCATCAGTGGCAAACCACCACCAGCAGGGCAAACAAGCGATCACCCAACGTAAACACTAGCCAGTGCGGAGAGACCTCAGGAACGTCCGACCCGGCCGGCGGTCACCACGCAACCGGTGGAACCATACTGGCCTTTAATTTACAACCTGAGGATATAGATGACACCATCCCGATTGAAAAAAGTGGTAATCTGCGGATACCTTTGGAATTTAAACGCGGTGTGGCTAGAAATAAAGTCATTCTAGTTTACGGGTCTACAACAGGTGTGATCAGCATTAACGCAGATCGTCGCGTTATTTGCGATACGCGAGGATAAAATATTAATATGAATTGTTTGGAAATAAATGAGGCTATCAGAAGTAATTTAGGTGATAAGGTAGACTATATAGGATGCTTCCTAGCTGATGACGTAAGGAAAATACTGACAAAAATACATAAAAAAAGACCTGTGGTGTTCATAATCAACACTCTGGAGTCTGGTTCTTAGTAATAAAATGGGGCATTGGATAACATTCTATGTAAAGAAGGATGAAGGTAGAATCGAGATAGTTATACTAGACAGCTATGCCAATCCTGTAATAGGATCTTATTCAAGATATTTCGAAGAGTTTATGTCCTACTTCCAAGACTATACCGTATATATTATGAAGAAAAGGATTCAATCCTTGAATAGTTACTTCTGTGGGAATTACGCCGTTTATTTTGCCTATCATTTTTCCAGGCTAGGCTTAGAGGCCGCCCTGCTTCACTTTGATGAAGCATTTAAATATGGTCAATTTCGCAAGAATGATGAAAAAGTGTTGAAATTCAATTATGCTCAGATGAAAATGCCTGTGTAAGCAAACGTTCTGCTTAAACGGTACTGATGCTGAGTGTGAAACGTTGTGTGCCGAAGTTGGCTAGGATGATCGTGCGGTGAGTAATACTTTATGTAGGATTTAATGATGAACATAATAATGTCTGTATTTATGTTTACAACATTGACAACAAAAAAACTTATAACCTTTCCCCTTTCTACAGATTGACTGGTTGCCTAGCGTGCCTGGAAGGTTCGTTGGAGTGGATGAATGACTCCCAATCTGTCTGTCTACTACCTAAACCCTTTCTACAGATTGGCTGGTTGACTAGCGTGGTGGGAAGGTTCGATGGACTGAATGAAAGCCTTTCCCCATTGGTCTGCTAGCTAAACCACCAAGAAGAAGTCTTATTATTATTATTATTATTATTATTATTATCGTTGTAAATCACTTAAGTGTTTAATAAAAGAAATAAATTTATATATTATGTGTTTACTTTTCCCTCGTTTATTGCTCTTAAAAAAATGCTATTTGGGCAAAGAATGATGATGCTGTTGCCATGTTGGTCACGTTACGATATAGCTTACACATATTAACAGAAATAATACTAAATGTTTTGCACAGAACAATGGTTGATGGTATGGGGAGAGGAGGGGATGAGGGGTGGGAGTGATTGATGGTTGACAGGTGAGGCCCTGCTGGTGAGGGCCCCTGCTGGCGAGGGTATGAACCTCGCTCCTCCTTAATGAATCGCAGTGGAGGGAGAGCCATGCTGGGGTCAACATCTCCAGAATACTCTGAAGACATCGAAAAACCATTAAAGCAAATGGACCACATCCGCAATAGGGTGGTCTCTCATACCCCCCTCAACACTTACGGCTTCCTGTAGGGGGAAGCTAATGGACGTCAATGTTATCCACTCAGGTATGGGGGCTCTCCTCTCCCTACACAACATAACCTACATACTCCTCCTCTTCCTCCCTACATGACTGCATACCAACCACTTAGCTTCCAGCCCCTACCCAACATGACACTCTCAAGCCATGCCTGGCCGGACGCCATGCGTCATAACATCCGGGGAAACCTTTCAGATGATGTACACATGCCCACATACTTATCCTCCCCTCTTACCTATATGACCCACAACATCCCTTACATTTTACCCCTGTGACCCAAAACGTCCCCCTGGATGCAACCCGTCCCATTCTACGGACTCCCACACCACTTTTGACTATGACCGAGTTCAATCCCTGAGGTTCTCCTCAGGTTTGGGACGGTCGTAGTCACACTTTACACTACTTGTGTGTACTCGCCTATTTGTACTCACCTATTTGTGCTTGCGGGGGTTGAGCTTTGGCTGTTTCGTCCCGCCTCTCAACAGTCAATCAACTGGTGTACAGATTCCTGAGCCGACTGGGCTCTATCATATCTACATTTAAAACTGTGCATGGAGTCAGCCTCCACCACATCACTGCCTAATGCATTCCATCCGTTAACTACTCTGACACTGAAAAAGTTCCTGTGTGTGTGTGTGTGTGTGTGTGTTAACCTAGTTGTGCAGGGGTTGAGCTCTGCTCTTTCGGTCCCCCTCTTAACTGTCAATCAATCAACTGTTACTAACTAATTTTTTTCACACACCCACACACACACACACCCAGGAAGCAGCCCGTAGCAGCTGTCTAACTCCCAGGTACCTATTTACTGCTAGGTAACAGGGGCATGAAGTTGAAGGAAACTCTGCCCATTTGTTTTTCCACCGGCTCCCGGGATCGAACCCTGGTCCCTTGGTCCACGAGTCTAGTGCGCTGTCCACTCAGCCAGCGAGCTCCCTTGTGTGTGTGTGTGTGTGTATGTGTGTGTGTGTATGTGTGTGTGTGTGTGTGTGTGTGTGTGTGTGTGTGTGTGTGTGTGTGTGTGTGTGTGTGTGTGTGTGTGTGTGTGTGTGTGTGTGTGTGTGTGTGTGAAAAAATAGTAACAGTTGAGAGGCGGGCCGAAAGAGCAGAGCTCGACCCCCGCAAACACAACTAGGTGAATACAGCTAGTAATAATACTGGTATGTGTACAAGAATATGGGGGAAGAAGAGTCGGCGGTCGCGGAGGCTGCGGCTGGACATCTGACCCACCTCATAACCCAGAGGGATATGGACAAAATTAATTCCTACTTCGATGTTGTCAATGGGCTGTGATGTATCACCAGGGGTAACTCCCGGCCACAGATGGAACTGTTTCTCGTCCACATTCTTACTCTCTCTTTCTTTATCTCATTACACTTCTCTCCTACAGGGGTTGGCTGGATGAAAATTAAAAGTTGTTGTAGGGCATTGAAAATATATTATCCTGATACATATGAAAGGTGCTGCAACTGGGCCAAGTTTCAGCATCGCAGCCTGAATAGAGAGGGAGAAAAAAAATAAAAACGTTTTTTTAGACAATTTTTCAACAATGTTCAAATCATTTCACAGCCCACAATTGTGAACCGAAATCAGTTCTATGACACTTAGCTATGACCTTACTATATAATAAAGATTTGTCTGATAGATTTTTATCCCAGATGTATTTAGTGCAATAATACAGATTTTGTAAATTTCCCAAAAATCCTATGCAACAATATGATATTTATAAATATTTATAAAATCAATAAATCTACGTCTAATCTAAAAGAAAAGCAACCACAATGTTTTAGAGGCATAAACTCTACATATAATGTGCAAGTTTCATGTAAATTGAATAATAAATAAAGTCTGTAAAATCAGATAAAATTGTAGAATATTTACCTGCATAAACGGAGGTCAAAGTTCAGCCACCTATTGCTGAGGTTGATGTTGACCAATATCATTCAAAATTTGCACCCTTGTAGATAGGCATGGGTTCAGTAAGGTGTGCAAGGTCCATGCAGATCGCCTGATAAATAAAATAAAAAAAAATAAAATAAAAATAAAAATAAAAACAAAAAAATGATATATTTGCCACCAGTTTTATATGTACAAATATTTATGAAGTAATATCACAGTATAACACTAAAACATACTAACCTAATATAATTGGTCAGAAATATGGGTCCTCAAGGTGGCACTGGAGTGGCACTAGTAGGCACCTGCGCCATAGCTGGGGTCAGCTCCCTCAGGGGCCTTTCTTGGTTTGGTTGCGTGTCTCGCTGGTCTCTGCATATCCTTGTCCTTTTTGTTCAAGTACCAGTCCAGTTAGATTTGGAGTAGCAGGTGCAAGACCTGGAGTAGAAGGTGGAAAATATGCGGTGGCAGAGGGTGGGATTGTGGGGGGGGGGCAGCGGGCTGCAACACTTGCTGCTGAGTGGCCGCCTCGATCTTCACTCGTCAAAGTGCGTAATCTACGGATTCTGGCCAGCTCGCACCTTCTACGGGCAGCTAGCATGCTTTCAGCTTTCATAGTTTTCCTCATCTTCGTTTTGTACGTCATTTTGCAGTAAAAAATAGCACAAATTGTGAGAGCGTGTCCACGATAGATCCACCAGCTGAGGGACACAAAGAGTGACTGTCTTAGCCAGCAAGCCCACCCCTCTCTCACATGAGACTGTTGCCAATGAGTGAGTTTATATTTGTTTTATGCATAACACGTTATTTTCCACGCTATTACGAAATATTAGACTTCTACAACGTAAGACACAATACCCCACGGCACACCCAGGCCGCGAGAACCGTATTCACGAAAGTTGCAGCGGAAAATTTGACTCTAATTACGTTATTCTTGAAGATAATATAAAACGGTTTGCGCCACAGTGTTGCCAGAACGTTGTAGTATTTTTCAGAATTTTTCATAAATTTTCGAAATTTTTCGGATTTGAGCATAGATGTCCCCTTTTTCTATTCCTTCTAATTGCGAGTTTATATAATAAATAAATGTATTTCGATTATATATTTGTGTATGTATGCTAAGAAATTAGTTTGCTTATGGTCTGGGAATTTTGTTTTTATTATTATATTTATATGCAAAGCATGCTAAGAAATACAATAAATGCAATAAAACAAGGTCATGAGAACAAAACATAACACCGGCCTGAAGGGCGCACAATAAATACAACACATAGCATAACAAACCATAGGTCCCATCCACACACCTATCTTGAGGTTATCTTGAGACGATTTCGGGGCTTTAGTGTCCCCGCGGCCCGGTCCTCGACCAGGCCTCCACCCCCAGGAAGCAGCCCGTGACAGCTAACTAACACCCAGGTACCTATTTTACTGCTAGGTAACAGGGGCATAGGGTGAAAGAAACTCTGCCCATTGTTTCTCGCTGGCGCCTGGGATCGAACCCAGGATCACAAGTCCCGCGTGCTGTCCGCTCGGCCGACCGGCTCCCCGACCTAACACACAGCAATCACACAGACTACTCAAAATGCTCATACTTATCCGGCCACTCCGCCACCGGGAATCGAACACAATACGCCTCCCAAAGCAACATGAGGTTACCCGGAACAGGTTTACTATGAACTGTACGAGGATCAGGCATCAATTCCGGCACACCCACAACAAAACACCGAGCCCACGGAATCCAGATAGAAGAAGGGCTCCATGGAACAGGATGCACGCGATCAACAATGTCAATCAGCAAGGGGTTCTTATCATCATACGCCACGCCAGAGGCCAAGACGAGAGGGAGGGGCTTCTTCCCATGGGCCGGGCAGCAGGCAGCCCACAGGGAACCTCCTCGGCTGTCTCACAGGGCCCCGCGTCAACCACCGGACGTTTCACCTGCAGGGACAATCCACGCCGGGCATCCCTTCTTCAGCACCAGCACGAAGCCTCGGCCTGCACCAGCACTCTCACAATCCACGTCTGTAGGAGCGCCCACCCCCCACTGCGGAGAACCTTCTGCAGAGGAAAGAACAGGTGGTTAATCATATGCACAAACATTGTCATCAGCAGGCACATGGACGTAGCAACAGCAACCACCATCGACGTAGAGCGCGAAGCACCCGGAACCACCACATCATCGCCCGAAGATCCACCGGTGTCAAAATCCTCCACATCAGCCCAAGCAGTAGAAGATCGCCGGGAACGCTTGGGCACCGGCCGCACATCCTCAGAGCTGGAGGCGGACGCAGAACCACAGGCTTCACAAGCTGGGCGAACCGATGCCCGTCGCAGAACGGCAGCGGCCTCAACCACAGGGGGAACCAGGCCGCACACATCAGGACGCTCCGCAGGCCCCTTCCCTCCCAGCACCCAGCACAGCCGAGACACCTGGCAAGGGCGCAGGGCCAGTCGCAGCAGCAGGAGACGAGGAAGATGAAGACGTCGACGACTCATAGAGACCATCCGGAAGACCCACGGGAGCAGCTGGGAGAGCAACACGAGCAGGAAGATCAGCCGACGGCACCGGAACACCCGGAGGAAGGGCCGCATCAACCGGAGGACCGCCGGGCGATGCAGGGGGAGCCGCAGCTGCCAACGGGACATCCACATCCTCGCCCACGGAATCCACCCCAACAGGGAGCGGTGGGAAATCCTCCTCCCGGAACAGGTTCACAGTAGTGACTGCAGCCCCAGAGCATCTGGCAACCTGATGCCCCAACAGGCCACACAGAAAGCAGGTACGGGGTTGCCGGGCATAGTATACCCGGACGTAGTATCCCAGAAGCCGGACTGAAGAAGGAATGTCAGACGTCAGGCGCATCCCAAGGGTACGAATGTTCGTACGCATACCCTTATACCTCCCCGAGGACAGCGTGTTCACTCGAACACTGACGACAGGGCCAAACCGCTGGAAGTAACGCCGGAGTAGGTTCTCGGGAAACTCCAAGGGCGCCTCAAGCACACTCATGTATGTCTGGGCACCACTACGGTCCGCAATGGTCACAGAGCCGGCACCATCTGGCAGCGACAAGGAACGCCCCTCGTAACGGCGGAGGAACTCACGGTACACCTCCTCCCCCCACTAACTTGACAATAACCCGGTGAACAGTTACCAGCTGAACTCCGTAGACTTTATCTACCGGGACACGGAACATGTCACACATGACAAGCTACAGGATAACCAACACGGCCTGTAAACTCCAGGCCTACGGAGTTCACTCTCTCAACAGGGAAAAGAAGGCCTCCCACCGCAAGCGTGCGACGTCAACACTTGCCAAGCGGCAACTGCAGGGTGAGTGGGGACGCTCACACCCCCACCCGCCCGTCGAACAACCACCAACTACCGGAGGGCTCAGACAACAGTTCTATACCCCATCGCAGCTAGGGCGCAACTCCCTGGTCTGGGAATTGCCACTAGCTGACGAGTCATAGGGCCATCTTGGATACCTGGTGTTACATACAGACGAATGTCTCTTACGTCTCCTATATGTCTCCTACAGACATATGTCTCTTACATCTCCCATACGTCTCTTACTGACGTATGTCTCTTATGTCTTCTATGTCTGTTACAGACGTATGTCTCTTACGTCTCCTATACATACGTCTCTTACAGAAAATCCGTAACAATTATGTCTTTAAGCTCGGTTATAAAATTAGGCAACAAATACCTGTGCTCTTACAATATCTTTTTACTCAGATTTTAGATTTAATTTAGTTAATTTGAATAATATCGGAAAACGAGATGTATCAGAAGCACATACCGTAATTTCAAGATTATAAATTGAGAGCATCAGATGTTCCTGCTCGCTAAACTATCCAATTTCCTTGTTAGTTCGCGTGAATAGAATGATTGTTTCAAGTTACAAGAGTTAACCATTCTGAATAAGTCTGGTGAAGAAACATATTTGATGATTTAAGAAAATTTATATCAGTTTAAATGAACGTGAGTTAAACACACTTGGGCTTCAAGTTGCGTTGTGTACGTTGAAGAGGCCTGTCAGGTTATATTTGTTTCTCCTTCTTTGGTTTTCTTTAAAAAAAAATTCCCCCCTTCTCCCCCCCCCCCCAACGTTCTTAGTTGTAATCGTTTTCTAGTTGCCTTGTTCCTCCTCAGTTCAGCCTTGGTCTCTGACAGGATGGGTCCAGGTATCCAGGTATTCTCCAGGTATCTCCCGTTTATTTGTTTTGAGTTTTGTTTAATGTAATTTTGTCTTGCTTTGTTTCGATAAATGTCAGAGAGGTTATATATATATATGTATAGGTTTGTAATATGTGTGTGTGTATGGATATGTAAAGTGTGTATGTATAGGTGTACGTGTTGAGTTTGATTATTCTTGCATGCAAATTATTACTGTGAATTTTGAGTTGAATCTTTAATTAATCTTCTCACTTTGCCTAGGTGGGGAGGGTGGAGCTTTGTATATATTGAAATGGCTAGTACTGACCGTCCTATCCAACCCCTCAAGTTAGTATGGAACTGTTAGACAGAACATATAATATTTATATACACCCGTGTAACCCAACAGGTTAGCGGGTATACATAAGGTTGTAAGTATCTTTTTAAAGTTTAATTAACAGAGCCTGTCGATTGTCCTTGAGAAATCTTATTTCTTTTTACTATGTATATAATTTTAGGTTTCTTTCTAAATGCGTAGAGGTGGTGTAAACATAACGTCAAAATATAAATAACGGCTGTAGATGAAGATATTGAGGGGAGGGGAAGAGTGAAGGAAAAGTCTAGTGGTGGCGGCCCCGCCTGGTCACCAGTTGATATTTTGATCAGGTTTTCAACAACCGATGTATAACTCGACCGACGGACTGCTCGCTAAAACCACCTAATACCCACTGTTTGCAGCTTTATTTACCAGTTGCATGGCAAATGGCAGTATTTAAATTACATTATAAACATGGTATCTCTGCTATGTTCCTAACTTGTATAACTAGTGTTTACTTAGATTACAAACACTTATGAGCCCTCGAAACTAGTGACGAACCAAGCCAGAAATAGGGAATCTAACTACTTGTTTCCTTTTGGCTTGTCTTTGTACCATTATTTACTCGTCAAATAGCAAGACTTCAAAGGCTTCCACTAAATAAAGATAAAGAAAAATCTTTTAGCGGTTGTCCAACCTTCTGCAGTTTTGTGATTGGTAATATTTTCACGCCGTGAATGACTTAAGTTGGCTCAAAGGGGGCTGGCAGTGTGGCAACCCGTTCTCGCAAATTTAATAAGTCAATATTGACTTATTAAATATGTGCATAGGTGACATACTTAACATAATAGATACCCTTAAAAAGATTCATAGAAAACACCGACCTTACCTAACCTTGTTAGTATCTTAAGATAAGCATCTTATTGCTTCGTAATTACAATTATTACCAAACCTATAATAGGTATAGGTTAAGTAATAATTGTAATTACGAAGCAATAAGATGCTTATCTTAAGATACTAACAAGGTTAGGTAAGGTCGGTGTTTTCTATGAATCTTTTTAGGGGTATCTATTATGTTTAGTATATCACCTATGCACGTAGTTAATAAGTCAATATTGACTTTACGAATTTGCGAGAACGGGTTGCAGTGTGGTTACTGGCCAAAACTTTCAATGTTTTGAATCTCTAATAAAGATGCGTGGATGGGTATCTTTAGTTAAGGTTCCACTATTAAATTTTAGCCTCATGTTAGAAAGCTTATTTTTAATTCCCCCTCACTGTCTGGCCCATTGTTGCCGTGAGGTGCTTAGTGGGCAGCTGCTGGAATGTGATGATCCATGAGTCAGTCCTGTCCTTTTTGCAGCCTTAGGCTCCTGCTGCTGTCTCTACCCATTTTGCCACAGCCTTTTCCTTTTCCTCGTTTAATTGTTCTCCACCCTCTTCTATCAAATTGTCATTTCCCGCCGACCTTTTGCATGTTTTGATTATTCTTTCTACATTTTGTTTTGATGCCCTGGTGTTTGAGGAGGCATACTCTTGTACCCATAGAACTGGGTGCAACAGTACCCAACCTCTCGAGCGAGGGGACGCTTTTATTGTCAATCATTTTCGTTACTGAACCCGCTCTCGACGGACTCTCGGTTCTTAGAGTGGCGTTGGTGGGCGTATACTCACGACGCACCCCTGGGGGGGGGTCCCCCGGCAAGATCGGCAATAGCTTCTTGTTGGGTGTCCTGCCTCTAATTGTGGCTCGATAGTGGGTGTGGGGGCATATTCGCGAATGAGTTTTTTTTTCCTAGTTTTCATGGCAGATAATGTTTCCCTTGTACCTTCTCAGGCTCGTGGGGTGGACGACCAAGCCCCCGAGTTGGAATGTGTTGGAAGACCAGACCCTGTAGCCCCTGCTGCATAGGGCCCCGACCTCCTGACTACTCCCATCCTTCCTCTGCAGTAGGGTTGAGTTCCCAGCCCCCCCAATGGTGACCATCTCGTCCCCTGGTACGGCTACGCCTCTCATTGTGACTACTGCACTTTTTACCCCTTCACTCTGGGGATTCTCAACGCCGTCCCCACCACGGCCGCACTTGCACGGTGCCTTCCCATACCAATACTTAAAACGCCTTGTTTGGTCCCACTGCATGGGCTAAGTATTTTGATCTCTACCATCTGGATTCTACGCATGACGATTTCTTTCTCCATGAACGCCTTGTTGATTCAGTAGATGCCTCTGTTACTTTTAACTCCAGTTACGGTACACGTGTCGTCGCTGCTGTTCCTCGGGATGCAGCTACTCCCTTAACCGCTTTGTCCTGCATTGGAGAGGCCCCTGTTCGGGTCTCTAAAAACGCTTGGTTAAATGCCAGTGTTGGCACTGTTTTCCTCCCACACCATGTTGCAACTGGTGTTCGGGACCTCAAAGATTGCCATGAAGATATTAAACATATCCTCGGAGCCGAAGGCCATTCTGTCCTCCAGCTGGACACGTTTACTCGACCCCCTCGTGGTCATAAGTGTCCCTCTACCCTCTATTATTCTTGCTGGTGCCAGATGCTCCGTTCAGAAGTACATTCCCTCCTCCTAGACTTTGTAACAAGTGTTGGAAGTTCTGGCGCGGTTTTCCTCAAATGCACCAGTACTGTGTATCTGTCCCATGTGTGGGGACAATAGTCATTCTAAGTAAGAGTGCACTTCTCACCATGCTCGCGGCCTCAATTGCGGTGAGGCCCGCTCTACCTTCTCACGCTCGTGTATACACTACAAACTTGAGGAAGCCGTCCTAAACTTGAAGGTCGCTCAATGTGATCAAGTCTTTTCCTGAAGCGAGACGCAAAGTTCGTCGTGTGTCCCCTTTCGCGGGTGTATCCTACACTAGTGTTGCGTTCTTCCTCTCTTCGTTCTTCCCACCTTCCAAAGTCTCTCAAACGTTTCCAGGCCTTAAACCCGACCACACCCACCCACCTTCTCCCCTTTTCCTTTGCCTTCTGTCCTGTAAGACCTCCCTCCTGGTTCTCCATCTGGGGGTTCCCCCCCCCTCCACTTCCTACCCAGTCCACCATATTTCCTTTGTCTTCTTAATCTTCCCCCACTTTCTTCCCGACCCCCCCCCCCCCTTTAGTCTCTTGACCCTCCACGCCGCCTGTCTGTCCAGGCTGATGTCCATCATTCTCCCAGCAATCTTCGTGTTCGCTCCCGTTCCTCTTCTCCTGCTGAGACCATAGTCTATCGTCCGGTATGTTACTGGAACGCCTGTCTCTTGGAGTCGGAAACGTAAGCCTGGCTCCTCTCCTTCCTCTCCAGCAGGTAAGGCTTTGCTTTCTTCCTCGCCCAGTCCCTCTGACTGTCACTTAGTCCCCTCCCATTTCACTGGTCGGACCCCCTGTTCCAGATATGGAGGTTTCTTTCGGCCCACGAATCCCTCTCGGTTGCTGCCCTTGCTAAGGTGCACTCCTCCCGCTGTCCTTGCCTGCCCCTCTGTTGTCTCCTCTGCTTTCGTACCCCGTCAGTCCGTCTCTGGTCTGTCCTCTCGCTCCCTTCCCTCTATCCTTACTAAATTTACCCATGGCCCCCTAACCCAGATTTTGCTGCTCCTGACCCTGAGATTCTTTTAATAAACTGTGTTCTACTTTACTTTCATTTCTTGCTCTGTTGCTGTCCTTTCTCCTTGATAATGTCTATTCTTCAGTGGTATATTCGTGATTTTTTTTTCCAAACTTCCATTAACTCCAACTTCTAATTAGTTTTCACCACTTTGTGTTTGTCTCCAGGAACCAACGCTTGGTGCTCGTCCTGGTAACTTTCGGTGTTATTCCTTTCCACCCCTCCCCCAGTTCTTGCTGGAATCCACTAGTCTACTGCTTTTAGTTCGTTCTGATATTCCCTTCGTCCCCCTATTTCTTCAGTCACCTATACATTGTTCTGATGCCTGTGTTTTCGTGGATAAATAATATACAGTCTGTTCCATTTATCTCCCCCCAAATGTCCCGCTTTCCCTTCCTGATCTTAAGCACCTCCTGGACTCCTTGCCAGAGCCAATGCTCCTTTTGGGTGATTTCAACTGTCAACATTCCCTCTGGGGTGATGTTCTAACAACCACCATACGCAGTCTTCTCGAACCATTCGTCCTCGCTTTTTCTCTTCTGAATTCTGGTGAGCCCACTCATGTGGAATCTCTAACTCTCATCCTTTCCTGTCTTGATCTTTATCTCTGCTCGTCGTCCCTTTACTTAGATTTCACGTGGCAAGTTCTTGATGACCTCCAAAACAATAAACATTTCCCCATCCTAGTTTCCTTTTTCTCTTTCCACCCTCTCGTCTCCTTCCCTAGGTGGCAGTTTGCCAAGGCTGACTGGAGCCTAATCACCCTCCGTGCTACTCTCTCTGACCTCTCCTCTGCCTTGCACCCTTTCTTTTTTGAGTCGTCAACGCTACCCTCCGCCCTATTCCTAGCTCTTCCTCCCAGGGCGCACGGAAGTGCGTTCCCTGGTGGAATGCGGACTGTGCTCGGGCTGTAAGCGTGCAGCCTGGAAGAAACGCCGCCGCCTGCAGACGGCTGATTCTTTTTTTGTTTCGGAAGGCAAGTGTGGTGGCTCGTAGGACCATCTGTACAGCTAAACGTGAGAGTTGGAAATCTTATGTTTCCACCATTACGTTCGATAATCCTCTGCAGCAGATTTGGAAGATGATCAGCAAGATTGCAGGCAAGTTCGTTCCAGATGTGTGGCCGGTTCTCCACCTCTGTGGTACTCTTGTGGCAGATCCAGTGAAGGTCGCGACCGAACTGGGTTCCCACTTTTCTTCTGTTGGCTCTGGTTCTCATCTTCCTCAATTTTCTTCTTCGTAAGCCTGTTCTTGAATATTATCCTTTAGATTTCCACTCGTCTCTGCCTTCCCTATAACGATCCTTTCTCTTTCTGAACTTCAGTCTGCCCTGGCCCACTAAGAATTTACGGCAGCGGGCTCGGATGACGTTCGTTATGAGATGCTTCGCCATCTCTCTCCATGCACTTCTCAGTATTTACCGAGTCTGTATAACCAGATCGGAGAGTCGTCGTCCGTCCCTGAGGACTGGCTCGATGCCATTGTACTCCCTATTCGGAAACCAGGCTCTCTCGGTACGATCCCTAAGGACTTCGCCCTATTGCTCTCATGAGCTGTTTGCAAGCTGTTTGAGCGTATGATAAATGTCCGTCTGATGTGGTTCCTGGAACAAAATCGCCACCTCTCTTTCTCAATTTGGTTCTCGCAAGTGCCGCAGTACGACTGATGTCCTAGTGAACTTGGAGGTCTATATTCGTAGTGCTTTAGCTGCGAAGACCGTCATTGTTGCTATCATCTTTGACCTGGAAAAGGCTTATGACACGACTTGGAGATACCATATTCTGTCCCAACTTCGTTCTTTTGGCCTTCATCATGACAATCTCCCTCTTCCTTCCAAGCTTTCTCCCTTTGTATCTTTCGAGTCAGGCTTGGTACCACTCTCTCTCTCTCTCTCTCTCTCTCCTTTCCGGCAGTATGAAGGTGTGCCCCAGGGTAGTGTTTTCGGAAGTGGGTCGTTCTTCATCCCTGTGTCACTTTATGGTCATCTCCTTGAGTACAAAGATTCCACGAAGCTTTTGGGGATATTCTTTGGTACTCGTTTGTCTTGGTCGCCCCATGTCTTTTTACCTCCGTGTTGAATGCTCTAAGGCCCTTAACCTACTTCGGGTATTGTCCCATACTTCTTGGGGAGGGGATAGGTGCATGCTCCTCTATTTGCCTTCCTCTCTCGTCCTGTCTAAACTAGATTATGGTTGCCCTGCATACTCTTCTGCTTCTCGTTTTACTCTTCGCCGTCTTGATCCTTTGCACCATACTGGGTTGCGCCTCAGCTCTGGTGTTTTTCGTTCAACTCCTACCCTCGGCTTGTATGCTGACACTGGCTTTCTCTCTCCAGGACCGCCATGTTTGCTACAGTCTTTGCTATCTAGCGCAATCTTTACAGCACCCTCACTCTCGCCCTTTATCATGTTTTGACTTTTACCACTCCTGTAGTTCCTGTTCCTCTTCCCCACCTTCCTCTTTGTCCGTTTCTCGCTTACAAGATACTCTTTTCGGTTCGTATTACCAATGTTTCTCCTCGTATTGTTCCATCCCTGCCCCAGTGGAGGGGCCCCCTTCCCAAATTTTGTACTTCTCTGCCCTGCATCACTAAAGCTTTTACCCCTCCTACAGTTCTGAAATGCCTCTTCCTTGAGCACTTTTCTCCCTCCCACTCCGTTCCCATCTTTACCGATGGGTCTAAGCCTGTTGACGGTGTTCTGCTGACGAAAAACTGTTTTTCCTGTCCACGCGTGTGTTGCGTTTCTTCGGAGACTAACATCTTCACAGCCGAACTTTATGCTATTCTCTATGCTCTTCGTCTCCTGCTTTCCCGGTGTCAATCCTCCTTTGTGGTGGTTGACTCTCGTAGTGCCCTTATGGCTTTAAGGTCCTTTAATCCGGTCCACCCAGTGGTCATCGTGATTCACCATTGGCCGTTTCTTATCTTCAGTAAATTTAAGTCCGGTTGCGTTTTGCCGAGTTCCCAGCCATGTTGGTGTCTTTAAATGAGCGTGCGGATGCTGACGCTAAGAAAGCTATCCGCACTTGTCCCATCTCCCGTACTGGTATTCCTTATTCAGACTTTTACCCAGTTATTCATGCCTCCATTTTTGCCTGCTGGCGGAGTTGTTGGTCTTCTGTTGTTGGTAACAAACTGCATACTCTTCAGAGTCGTGTGTCCCAGTGCCCTTCCTCCTGCCACTGTAACCGGCAGTGGGAAACGGCTCTGGCTAGGTTATGTATTGGCCATAGCAATTTATTGTGGTCACTTAATGGAACGCTGCCCTGCTCCTTATTGTTCAAATTGCATTGTCCCTCTTACGGTCATGCATATCCTTGTTGAATGTCTCTACTTCCAGGACGAGCATGTCTTGTTTTCCAACCGTCCCTCGTGGTTGCTTGTCCCGCGATAGAATTCTTGGCGACTGATACTTTTGATATCGTTCGCCTTGTGTGTTTGTTCTCGTATTGGCATCCTTGGTGATATTTAGCGCCCTCTGATTATCCTGCCCATTTGATGGTGCTACGTTGCCTTCCCGGTTTGGTGCCTTCTATTGATAATTACTTGATTTTAATTTAACGCTGATTATAGGATAATTTATATTTTTAACTAGTAGCACTCGGAAAAATTTGTGATTTAGTATCCTTAACTACAAAGATTATGCACAGTATACATTCATTACTCGAATACCTCGCTCTGAGTCCGGTGTCAGTAACTTGCTAAAAACTAAATGGTAGCTAAAAGCCATTATAGGGGTGGGGTGGAAGGTTAAGTACTACATCTTCTTGCTACTCATCACACAGTACTTAAGTACTTTTCCTTGCGCCACTACTAACCCGTTACCCCACCTCTTCACCCCCTAACCTTGCTACCTACCAAATGTGTGGGAGGGGGGCCTCCTCCACCCTACCAACACTGCCTAGAACCCACCCTGAGTGTAACCACATATTGTATTGTTTAAGGGATAGTGCTTTCAGGCACTTACTAAGAGATGGATCACGAAGGGGAGGAAGGGTCGCAGTGAGGTGTTATACAGATGCCTGTTGTCTGAGTGGATGGTGTTATTAGTAGACTGGAGGGAGAAGGGGGAGGTAAATCTTGGTGGAAGCTGTTAACTGTAAGTTTGTGTGAACCTCGCGGACATCTTTAAGTGTAAAGTGTCATGTTATACTTCACCCGTGTATAATCCATCTATACACGGGTGAAAATATGAGCAATGAGCGAAAATACGAGCAAATGTAGCTGAATATTGACTCTGGTGAAGCACAGAGTACAGGTGAGGTATTAAGCCTGAGAGTTCACACTTGTGTGTGAACCTCCTGCGATCCGCATTTAGCACGTTGACGCCTCGCACCGCATTAGGGATGATGACGTCAGAAAAGAAGGTAACTGTATAAGGCCTTATTTCAAAACATGAAAGGCTTGGTTTTACTGAATGAGTATTTTTGATTTGTTATATACTACAGTAAGGTGTGCGAGGTGTGTTTTGAGCGAATGTGAGATGTGTATATGGTTAGGGACAATATTGGATTACTACTGAACTCGCATTGAGATTGCCAATGCCCAGGGCCCTGTTTTTTTCATATAAATGACTGATAGCGGTTTTTATTTTTATTTGCCCTATGAGAAATAAACGATCCTTCAAGGAAGATTGTCAAAGCTCAAATTACATTCTCTAGAAAGACGAAGAAGAAATAGGGGTGACATGATAGAGGTGTGACTGAATGGTCATAGTAAAGGGAGATATTAATAACCTATTAAACGTATAAACAGGAATAAATTGGATAGATTTTAGATCTAGGAAAAGACCTGGGTAAATACAGGTAGCAGGGGACGAACTTGAAAATACACACAACTTCTTGCAGTGCTGCTCCCCTTTGATACATGTAATGGGTGATGGTTGGAAGTAAATATGAAATTAAAAATAGACTAGGGATGATGGTATTTTACATTAGGTTCAGGGTTACTGTTGTATCGCAGAACACACGACTCATAGACCGGCTTTTTAATCCCCTTGAACGTGCCTGTGCAAGAACGCTGAGTGGCTAGCTGGTGAAGTCAACGTCCATTAGCGACGTCTGTGCAAGGGTCACTGGGCTAACGAAATTTGGGTATACCAGGGACCGGCATTTTATTCCTACCCCCAGGCAAATTGAAGACTGGCTACCCGATGACGTCATTGACCATTGGCTATGCCTGTGCATGGGACCGGCCATGAAAGAAAATTTGAGAAAACCCTGGGGCCAATGACTGGCTTTTTGATCTCCTTTAACATGCCTGTGCAGGGTCACTGAGCTAACGAAATTTTGGGATGACTGGAGGCGGCCGTTTAATCCCCTTGAGCGAAAATGGCAGGGGCCAATGACCGGTATGGTGAAAAAAGTTCGTAAAACCCATGTGCCAATGACCGGCATGGAGAAAAAAGTTCGTAAAACCCATGTGCCAATGACCGGCATGGGAAAAATCTAAATTGCCGGTCATTGGCACATATCCCTTCATAAAATTCATAAAGACTTCATAAAATTAGAGGTATTCAGGGCCTTACCTCGGTGCCGAGGTAACTGAGGAAAGGAGGATAGTCACAAATTGGTGACAGTATGCTAGTATAACGTGATTGTAGCTGGCATTCCCAATCATTATGAACGAAGAGTTGTGGCCGCGGGAGATAATCGGTAATAGCGAGAATCGGTCTTGGATTCAAATATCCAGAGATTCGGAATGAAAACAGTTGAGCAGGGTAGTTGCAGCATCTGGAGTATCGGACACCGCCTTGACAACTATCTAAGACTGGATATTTTATATATTAAAAATATGGAGAATAATAAACCCTACATTGTTGAGTTGTTAGAACATTATTTGGCAAATATAGATGCGGCTTTAAACTCCCCATTTAGCACTTGCAAGACTAGGGGGGGGGGGGGGATTAAAAGTTTGACAAATGTTCATTTTTTTTATTTATTTTTTTTTGTCGTCTCCCACCACTTGACCATAAAGAAAGTCTCGGCTGAATCTGGGCAAGTGTCAAGATGAACAACCCAGCGGGTTCTTTTTCCTTAAGGCAGAAGGGTGGGGCGGGGTGTTCTAAATGCTATGATGGTATATCCACTCGCAGGACGAGTGGCGCTGCCTAATAAACTCCCTCGTGGCAAAATTAATCTGAGTGGACAGTTCTCACAACAGCATTATTTTCAGAGGAACTAGAACAATCACTTTGTCTCTCTCGTTCTTGGAACTTTTCCCCAAAGATTCTTGGTGTCAACGTTAATAGTACGTAATTTTGAGTTGGTTTGAGCTTGTTAATCCCTTCCGCTCCCCCTTTCCGGCCCTGGAAAGATGAACCTCAAAGTATTCTGAAGGCCGGAAACGGTGTAAAACTTCTAAACACCGTACGTCCACAGAAGTGAAATACGTCTAAGTATATTTATCACTTGTTTTTTTTTTGAGTTTGGCTCTTTGGGGGCAAGGGCTCTAGGTTTCCAAAAATTCATTATATGAAAACTAGTTAGATTTCAAACTTTTTTTTACTAGTTGTATATGAAAAGGGTTTCATCTGGTCAGTCTCGGCATCGTAGCATAAATAGGAAGGGAGAAAAAAAAAATAGTAAAGTTGAAGTCAAAATTATTCCAAAATGGTAAAAAACTATTATAAATTAAGTGTCTACTGAAATCATATTTGACTCTCGGCTATCACAATAGCATATATTAAAAAAATAATAATTCTATTAGAAAAATAGTTAAAAAAAATTATTTTTAAACTTTTTATCGGACGATTTTTTTTATCCGACTTGTACACCTGACTGTCTTTGCTATCTTGCGCAGTCCTTACATCCTTCCTTTCGCCTCTGTCGCGTTTTAACTTTTACCCCTCCTGCGGTTCCTGTTCCTCTTCACCACCTCCCTCTTTCTGCCCGGTTATCTCGCTTACAGGATTCTTTTTCCGTTCGTGTTTCTAATGTTTCTCCTCGTGTCGTTCCTTCTTTGCCCCCGTGGAGAGTCCCCCTTCTGCAGTTTTGTACATCCTTGACCCGCATCACTAAAGCTTTTACCCCTCCTACAGTTCTAAAACGCCTTTTCCTTAAGCACTTTTCTTCTCACTCCCGCTCCGTTTCTGTCTTCACCGATGGGTCTAAGTCTACAGACGGTGTTGGCTACTCTGTTGTTTTTCCTGATCGCACTTGTGTGTCGCTTACCTCCGGAGACTAGCATCTTCACAGTGGAGCTTTATGCTATTCTTTATGCTCTTCGTCTCCTGCTTTCTCGTGGTCAGTCTTCCTTTGCTGTTGTTGACTCTCGTAGTGCCCAGATGGCTCTTGGGTCCTTTAATGCAGTTCATCCAGTAGTTGTCAAAATCCAGTATTGGCTGTTTCTTGTTCACAGTAAATTTAAGTCGGTTGAGTTTTGTTGAGTTCCCAGCCATATTGGTGTATCTTTAAATGAGCGTGCGGATACTGCCGCCAAGGAAGCTCTCTGCTCTTGTCCCATTTCTCGTAAAGGTATTCCATATTCCTAATTTTACTCGGTTATCCATTCCTCCATCCTTACCCGTTGGCAGGCCATGCCTACTCCAAGGACAGCGAAGGACGTGCGTAGGTTTTTTGGGGCGGCTGGATATTTCCATCGTCATATTGAAGGTTTCGCTGGCATTTCAGCACCCGTGACTGATCTGACAAAGAAAAATGCGAAGTTTGTGTGGAAATCTGAGCATGACGAAGCCTATCGCAAACTGAAAGACCAACTAATCACGACACCGGTATTGGCTATTCCTGATTTTGAGAAAGAGTGGGAGGTGCACACTGACGCCAGCGGTATTGCTATTGGCGGGTACTTAATTCAGCGAGATGCGGATAATTTACCCCATCCAGTAGTCTATTTCAGTAGGAAGGTCAAAGGACCTGAAGTTCGTTATTCAGCTACGGACCGGGAGGCACTGGCAGTAGTAGAATCAGTTAGGTATTTCGAACCTTACCTATTTCAGCGGCACTTTGTAATTTACACAGACCATCGAGAGTTAACACACATATTTAAAAAGCGAACAAAATGCCCACGAATGTCACGCTGGTCTCACGAACTTTCAGCCCACTCATTCCAGATTTTGTACAAACCTGGTCCAGCACATGTTGTTCCAGATACGCTAAGTAGAAACATAGCGGCAGTTCAAGTTAATGAAAATATTGAAATCATTCCATCAGATAAAATGAGAGCATACCAGATGAGCGAGCCTAGATGGAAAGAAATCATTGAGTATTTGGAAGGAGGAAAATACCCGAAAAAGAAAAAGAATTTACCTATTCATGATTTTGAAATGAAACAGGGCGTCCTGTATTAGGTTAATAGCCTGAATGATAGGGCAGTATTTCAACTAGTTATTCCGGACGCGTTGAGGTCATCAGCATTAAAGCTTGTGCATGCATCGAAAATTGCAGGGCATCCGGGGTTTTTTAAAACCCACTTAAAGGCAAAATCTCTATTTTATTTCCCAGGATTACTTTCCGAAGTAATCAATTTCGTGAAGTCTTGCAAGCGTTGCCAAAGGAGGAAAGGCACCCTTAAGGTACAAGCCCCACTTCAGGAATTTCCTGAAATTCGTGAACCTCTAGATCGTGTGGGGGCTGATTTGAGTGATTTACATCAGTCATTCAGGGAATAGATACGTGTTGGTGCTAGTTGACCATTTGTCTAGGTACACTACACTAGTTGCATTACCTCAGAAGGATTCTCGTACGGTTGCAGATGCGTTCTTGCGTAGGTTCGTTACTGTATTCGGACCTCCTAATGTTTTAGTCTCTGACCGGGTTCAAGAATTTAATGGGAATATATTTAGAGAGGTTTGTAAGATTTTAGAGACAACTTCGGCTTTTACAACAGCCTACCACCCACGAGCAAACGGAATGACGGAACGGACTAATCGTTCAGTCAAGGATATGCAATCCTTGCTGAACATGATGCAAACGCCTGGGATGAACACATACCCTATGTTCAATTAGCCTTGAATACTTTCATCCATTAATCGATTAACACCCAACCCCTTCATTTGTTTACTGGTAATTCATGCAATTTCCCCTCAGGTCTGCTTAACAGACACAATGTTGCATACGGGGAGGACTATCCTTCAGAGGTCCTTGGAAAAATGAGAAATGCATGGAATATTGCAGCTGAAGCGTCCAAGAAGGCACGGACTCGGTATGCTCATTTTTATGACAAGAAGGTGCGCCCTCTTGAGAGAGTGAATGAGGCTGCGCCCGCCAATCAGAGCAGGAAACTAGCTCCGAGATGGCGAAGACCATATAGAGTAGTTAAAAGGGCGGGGCCGGTGAATCTTGTCATAAAAGAAGTATTCGAGGACCAGGTGGAAAGGACAATTCATGTAAATAAATTGAAACAATATCATGCTAGAGAGGAATTAGAACTGCTTTCAGCGGGTCTAGTTCCTGACTCAGTAGTGCTGACTCATGGCTTCACCGACGAGTCAGGGGATGAGGAGGACCCTCTGTCATCGCTCATCAGTAGTCAGGTGCAGTCTCGCCACCCTATGGTGACGAGATCTCGTGCTGTACAGTAAAGTAACTTCCTTGGTTAGTATAATTTAGTATTCATTAGATTTTCCTGTAGAGGCAATGAGGTGAACTATCTCTATACTTAATTCGGGTAGCAGCCTTTACCGTGCTCTAGGGTTCCACCTCCACCAAACCCAGAGTATATCTATGCTTCCGCTGTGTTGTCTGTCTGTTCCCAGGTCTGATTGGTACACGGACCCAGTTGTTCCAGCCACACGTGAACCCTTGTCTGTAAAGACCGAGGGGGAGGCACGTTACACAACGCCCTCCCCCCACCAGACCCAGTAACCCATACATCAGTTACGTTGGGGATGAGTGACTATCCAAGAGTCACCTGGCAGACGCCTCACGTCACTAAAGGAGGTTGTCAGGGCCAGCGAGCTGTCCACATATAGCAGTCACCGGAGGTGCCATACAACGCCGGGGTAGCTGTCTCGAGATCACCACTACCCACCTGCTGCGTCATCAAGACTGCAGCCATTCCAGCAGTGTTGGAGGAGAGGTCAAAAAACTGGAAAGCACGTAGCAGTACTCAAGAGTTTCGCCGGAAGATTATTGATTACGTCATCTTAAGCAACAGGAACGCGGAACTAAGGCGGTCACAGGTGGAAGGTACGGTTTCCCTACAGAGTTCCGGGACTCGCCAATAGAAGGTCGCAAAATTGCCTCCTTTGGCCTAAAGTCGGCGGTACGAGGGTATACACAGTTGCTGTTTACGGCCTAGTAACCTGGTGACATCAAGAAACGCCTGAGATGACGTGAACAATGATGGAAGACGAGATTCACCTGTTCTGCAAACAAGCAACCCGCCTCTACGACCTTCTGACACCACTCCTGTTACGAGACACCGTTGGTTCATCCAGTCCTGCTCTGCTGTGGTCATCTGCACCGTCAAGTTTAACATCAAGACTGCCGTGTGAACTGTGATTGATATGAAGGTGTGTGGACTGTCGGGAGCAAGATCAATGGCCGAAGTAACAGTATTCTACAGCTGTCACTTGGCACTCGGCTCTACTACACTCTGTCGTCATTCAAGACTACCGGATGGTGTCATGTTCACAGAAAACGGTACCATCCGTTTTCTATGTGCTGCGGCTCAGACGCCAGCAGAGAAGGTAAACAAGAGCGCACAGGACGCTACCAGCTTGGAAGCTACTAGTCATGTAATCGTTTATAAGTATTAAAGTCACTAACCAAGCCATGACTTTATATCAACCCTACAACCAAGACTTTCTCAGCTACACACAAACACCACACTGGCGACGAGGATGAACTGTGAACGCAGGTATTTCTTGAGCTTCAAACACAAGGAAGGAGCATGCTGTCTTGCCCGGAGGAGGAAGAGAAGCTGTCCGTGAGTACCATACCCGATGCTGTGTGCTAACCAATGCTGTGTGCTAACCAATGCTGTGTGCTAACCAATGCTATGTGCTACCCCAAGCTATGTGCTACCCCAAGCTATGTGCTGACAAGCTGTTTACTGAAGAATCTGCGAGCCGATGCTGTGTACGAAACAACGCTTTGATGTGTACAAAACCTGATGTTCTGGGTACAAAACGACGCTTCGTGCTACAAAATTCTTCACTCTGTGAACTGACTGCTGTGCCAACTGCTGTGCCAACTGCTGACAACTGCTGTACCAACTGCTGCCAACTACTGACAACTGCTGTACCAACTGCTGCCAACTGCTGACAACTGCTGTACCAACTGCTGTGTTGCTGTGAGTAGGAACAACACATGTACACAAGGGCTAGGTAAGACATCAGTTGCTGCTGTATTGTGCACTGTTGTGAACTTTTGCATTAAAATGCTTGTGTGCTTTGCAAAATGAAAGTATTTACAGTGAATTCTTGACTAACATATACAGTGCAGTAAGTGTTTAATATTCTGAGGAACATTTTAAGTGATAAGTTTACATTTATACAGTAAAAATGGCAAATATACCTTAGTTTCCTGCATTTGATCCTGACTGTGACCAGACAAACCTGTCACAGAGGTGGACCAAATGGCTTAAAAGGTTTGAAAATTTGTTGATAGTTTCTGACATCAAAAGTGCTGAAAGAAAGCGTGCCTTTCTACTTCATTATGCAGGTGATCGAGTTTGTGACATCTTTGATACACTGAAAGACACTGGTGATGCCAAAGATTATGACATTGCCAAAGCCAAATTAACTGAGCATTTCAAACCAAGGCAAAATACTGCAATGGAAATTATGCATTTCAGAAGAGCGAAACAACTTCCTAATGAAACTGTAGATCAATACCATACACGTCTGCAGGGTTTAGCAGCCCATTGTGAGTTTGCTGATGTTGACAAAGAAATCAAACAGCAAATAATTGAAACATGCACATCTACACGTCTTCGTCGAAGAGCTCTAGAACTTGTTGATGATGAAAGTTCTCTTACCAAGATACTGGATATTGCTCGTCGAATGGAAGATGCTGCACGTGATGCTCGTGTCACGGAGTGCAGTGCCAACAACGGTTCTGCCACTGTTACTAACAGTGATGAGGTACGTAAGGTTCAGGGAGGACACCATGATCATAGAAGATATGCCAAACCTAACAGTAAATTGAGCCGAGAACCACATCACAACTGGAGTCATGGAACAAGACTCAAGCAGTCACAACGACTCGCATCAGAGGGTATCAACAATAAATGTTACAATTGTGGAGGAGACTACCCACACCAAGGTAATGTTTGTCCTGCTCAAGGTAAGAAGTGCTATGAGTGTGGAAAACTAGGTCATTTTGGTGCTATGTGTCGTTCCGCACTAAAGAAACCACAATCAATGAATAAAATCACTGTACGAGGATCAGGTCATAGGGGTGGCAAACACAATATTGCACCTCAAATCAAGAATGTTAATAATATACATGACAACATTTCATTACAACCAGTCTCAGATGACAGTGAATGTGATTATATTTATGGACTACAATCAATCACAGAATGGAATGATCTTCCAAACAACCCAAAGACTATAGCAGCCCATTGCTGGTATTTGTCTCAAAGTTCTCATTGACACTGGATCAAACATTGACACCATTGCTGAGTGTCACTATGAGAAATTTGAAAAACAGTTCCCAAAGCTTGAAAACTACCATGGTAAAGCCACTGCCTATGCTTCAAAGGTAGCCTTACCAGTGATTGGAACTTTCACTGCAGAGATTAAGTCAAAGAATGCAATGCTCACTACTACATTCCATGTTGTTAGGAATGCAAAGGAGTCTCTACTCAGTTACAAGACTTCAACCAAGTTGGGGCTACTTCAGCTTTCTAATGCTGTAGCAGTGGAATCTGCAAACAATGTTGATGCTATTGTTGCTGAATTTTTTGATCGATTTGAACCAATGGATTGTTCTACTGATAGCAAAGTTCATCTGCACATTAACCCAGATGTAATTCAAGTTGCCGAGGAATATGTACACTCTGTAACCTGTGATGCAGTCCCCAAGGCTCTCACTCTTGATTAAATCAGTACTGCAACCCTAGAGGACCCAACTCTGCAAGCAACAGTGGATGCATTGACTACGAAAAAGTTTCCACACATCCCACCTTCAGGAGCTGACCAAGATGTATTCAAAGCACTTGAATGCATCCAGACAGAATTAAGTGTTACGCAACACTGTGCTGCGAGGTACTCGTATCGTCATTCCAGCTGTTCTCCAGCAACGTGCTCTGAAGCTTGCACATCAAGGACACCAAGGTCTTGTTAGGACCAAACAGCTGCTATGAGAAAAGGTGTGGTTTCCTGGCATTGATCGTCAAGCAAAGGACATGCATGATGCCTGTGTCCCTTGCCAAGCTGCAGTGGATACTTCAAGACCAACACCTCTACAACCTTCACCACTACCTGCTGCACCATGGACGGAAGTATCGATGGACTTCTGCGGACAGCTACCAACTTGAGAGTACTTGATGGTAGTCATTGATGATCACTCACGTTATCCAGAAGTAGAAATCATCACTTCCACATCTTCAAAGGCCGTCATCCCGAAACTCGACAAGATCTTTTCAAACTTTGGCATTCCTGAAGTTGTCAAGACGGACAATGAACCGCCATTCAATGGACAAGACTTCGTCAACTTTGCTGAGCATATTGGATTCAAACACCGCCGTGTGATGCCACTACATCCTCAAGCAAATGGAGAAGTTGAGAGATTCATGCAACCTCTCATGAAAGCGGTACGCTGTGCTCATGGCGAAGGACGATCCTGGAAACAAGCTATGTATGCTTTTCTCAGGAACTACTGTGCAACACCACATGGAACACTGGGCAAGTCGCCGGGCGAACTTTTATTTGGACGCCCAATGAGAATCGCACTGTCATGCCAGCCGAGGTAACGGATAAACATCTCGCTTAGAAGGATGCACTAGCCAAGGCCAAAATGAAAATTGCTCATGATCAACGTACAAAGGAACAATTCGTAAAGGTTGGAGACACTGTTCTCGTTAAAAAGAAAAAAAGAGGGAAAGCTAGATATGCCGTATGATACAAAACCATATAAAGTGATTAGTGTAAAAGGAACTATGGTAACAGCTAGTAATAGAGATCATAGTATAACACGTAATATGGCTTATTTCAAAGTGATTCCAACTAGTGTAGAACATGATGAAGTGAAAAGTCGTACAAAGGAAAAAGAAAAAATGAGTTATAACTCGACAAACAATTCATCAAGGGATGTTCTCGTATTTAAGGACTCTCGTTCTAAACGTCATGTTAAACGCCCTACACGATTTGATGATTAATTGTGTTCCCATGTAATGCAAAGTATTTACTTATTATGCTAAACTAAATTTAATATTGTTTGAATAATGCAGATCTCTCATTTAATATTTTGTAACTTTGTATTACAGTTTCTTTCATGTTTGTTTAACATTGCATATGTATTTTTAACATTGAAATCCTTTGTGGTAAAGATTAAGTTGTTTAAATTCTTTGTGTGCCTAATTAATGTTAAATGTATGCAATATCTCTTGATATGTTAATAACTTACTGTGTGTCAATAACTTTGCTTTGTGCTACAAGCATGGTAGACATCCTGTATTCATTCTTTTTAAAGAAAAGGGGGGATGTCATGTTCACAGAAAACTGTACCATCCGTTTTCTATGTGCTGCGGCTCAGACGCCAGCAGAGAAGGTAAACAAGAGCGCACAGGACGCTACCAGCTTGGAAGCTACTAGTCATGTAATCGTTTATAAGTATTAAAGTCAGTAACCAAGCCATGACTTTATATCAACCCTACAACCAAGACTTCCTCAGCTACACACAAACACCACAGATGGGAGTACAAGAGGACCAGGTATCGTCTACGCATGGGAAGAAGGAAGATCGACACAGTCATCGACTACATTCAGCGTCCAGCAGCATCGATTTTTTTTCTCGATTACTCAATATGAACAATTGATACAAAAAACAAAGTTGGCTCTGAACATCTGTGTAAAGACTATCTGGACACTTTTGTTTAAATGTTGAAAAACAGATTTAGAATCGCAATACCTTATAAATGTTGAAAAACAGATTTAAATAATTATTCTGGTATAATGATATATGAAAATTTTACTCTATGAATTGGTCAGTAATTAAAATCGAAGCCCCTGTGTAATTGTCTAAGGCCAGAACAAACGGTTATGGAAAATATTGTGCGTTTTTTTCAGAATGTTTGAACACAGGAGAGGCGGACCAATATAAACATTGACACTCTTACAGTGAGTGCGAACACTTGGCTGTACAGTCAGCTGAAACCTGTGATATAGTTCTAGGAGAATTTTTTTTATATATATTTTAGGAACACACCACATGCAATAAACATTAGGTGTGTTCCTTAGCATGTCAAGGTTGACATTGATTGGGAGTGGATAGTACACGGATGTGAACTTAGTAGAGTTCAGTAGTACTCTCCTGGATGACTGAAAGTTCAGTCTGAAGATATAAATTTTATGTTTTATGGCGGAGCACGGTGTGGCCGGCTCTAGAGGACACATGAACTTGGCTAGTGAAGAGCCAAGAGATTTTAATAGCTAGTCTTTGCTGTTAGAGTTGGGACATGTTATTTAGCTATGTCAGTAAGAGTAGGATGTATGTTTCCTGATGTTGGAGGATTGCTGTCAGTTGACAGCCGAGAAATTTATGAATTTGAACATGTTTATTATGATGTTGTTGGACAATCTAATGATTGTCAAATTTTCTTAGTTAGGTTAGCTTTTGTTTGTGGCATAAGTTGATTTTATTGTGGGTTTGGATACTAAACCTCGTTATTTTTAACAAATTAACAAGGTTTACTAAGTGCTTGTGCGGGGGGGGGGTTGTAACAAACTAGGTTTGTTGTAAGAATTATCCAGAATGTTTTGTCTACACATGGGAGAATGGGAAGCTGGACCCACGTGTTGACCTGGGACCTGACCCCAGGGAATTGGTGGTGAAAATAAACTGGCGCTTTTGTTCACAAGTTTCGTATAATGAATCATTCTATAGTATTCACTTATTTAGAGAAATTAGCCTTCATTCATTTTGTATTCAAATTGTATGGTATAATATTACTGGGTACAATATCAAGAGTATTCTAATTATTAGAAGAATGAGCTTAAGTCACCACCAGTGACGTCACAAGCTAGGACTAGGCCGTATAGTGGAGTGACCTGGCGGTCACAGGTCACCAGAGGGTTTCCATGTCCACTATTTCTCAAAGGTCAAATAGCCATTTTGTAATTGGGAATAGCCAAATTATGGGGCCTCGTAGCCTGGTGGATAGCACGCAGGACTCGTAATTCTGTGGTGCGGGTTCGATTCCCGCAAGAGGCAGACACAAATGGGCAAAAGTTTCTTTCACCCTCTATACCCCTGTTACCTAGCAGTAAATAGGTACCTGGGTGTTAGTCAGCTGTCACGGGCTGCTTCCTGGGGGTGGAGGCCTGGTCGAGGACCGGGCCGCGGGGACACTAAAGCCCCGAAATCATCTCAAGATAACCTCAAGATCTCAAGATAAGCCCTTCCCTAAGATGCTTGTGTAATTAACTTCAGTTAAAATAATTCAACCAATCTGGATCATTCAGTGCAACAGAGGTTAGTAACTTAAACCCTATGAGTAAACTTGGTAAAGCCAGGCGTAAGAATACCGTGCTCTGGCTTCTGTGTGGAGCAGAGCAAGGGAGAAACAGTGTGGTATCGGGAGCGACTCGGCAAGGTGGCCGCCATTCATTGGCCCCAAGACCAGCACCAACATCTGAGCTGGTCAACATAGAGGTAGAGTTGCTATGAGTTTTTATAGGGAATAGGTCAACTCATTGCCGTCAAATGTAAAGTCAGGGCGTGTTCAGTTTACGGAGTGATCTGTTTTTAGATTTTGTTTAGTTTTTGAATAAACCATTTAGTTAGTAATGTGCATTTTCAATATTTCCATTATTGTGTATTTATGTGAATTTGTCCTTGTCACGTGGTCCCCACGAGGCCGAGTTGAATTGGGCACCATTCTAACACTGAATCAGAATTATCATTCCCGTTGATTTTTAATTAGTTCCACACTTACCGTAAATAAGACAACCGTCCCATATGTTACTAGTGGGGATCAAGCCCTAAGGTTGATTGATTAGCATGATCGATCCAGACCTCGATCATTGCTCAGTGTTACTGGTCTGGTGGTGGCGGCGAAGGTGATTCTAGAGCTTTGCTAGAAGCCTATTTCACGTCATACGGGTTATAGAATATTAAGCCGGTCAATCGTCTTAAAACCATGTGGCGTGGGGTCGGCTAAAAGTAAAAGTTTTGGGGGTCCCTTGGTAGAGAACATACGTAAGAATACGGGCAGAGAGAGAAAGGGGGAGAAAGAACACTTCAGAACCCCCCCCTCCCGTGTTACATCAGCCTGGGTACTAGTCTGGAGGCAAACCTTGGAACTTTTTCCAGTTTGGTCTTATGCTTGACTAGATATGGACTCTATGCTGGGGCTGCATACTCCAGGATTGGTCTGACATAGGTGGTATACAAAGTTCTGAATGATTCTTTGCACAAGTATCTAAATGCCGTTCTTATGTTAGCCATCCTGGCATATGCTGCTGATGTTATCCTCTTGATATGGGCTTCAGGGGACAGGTCTGGTGTGATATCAACCCCCAGGTCTTTTTCTCTCTCTGACTCGTGTAGAATTTCATCTCCCAAATGATACCTTGTAATGGGCCTCCTGCTCCCAACACCTATCTTCATTACATTACATTTGCTTGGGTTAAACTCTAACAACTATTTGTTCTACCATTCCTTTAGTTTGTCTAGGTCTTCTTGAAGCCTCAAGCAGTCCTCCTCTGTCTTAATCCTTCTCATAATTTTGGCATCGTCAGCAAACATTGAGACAAATGAGTCAATACCCTCCGGGAGATCGTTCACGTATATCAGAAACAGGATAGGACCAAGTACAGAGCCCTGTGGGACTCCACTGGTGACTTCATGCCAATCTGAGGTCTCACCCCTCACTG
This sequence comes from Procambarus clarkii, assembly GCF_040958095.1. Classification (NCBI taxonomy): domain Eukaryota; kingdom Metazoa; phylum Arthropoda; class Malacostraca; order Decapoda; family Cambaridae; genus Procambarus; species Procambarus clarkii. The sequence continues at coordinate 15,139,721 of NC_091182.1, read as the reverse complement.
TAACTCTTTGCTTCCTATTGCTTAGGTATTCCCTTATCCACTGGAGAACTTTACCAGTTACTCCTGCCTGTCTCTCCAGCTTATGTACCAGCCTCTTATGGGGGACTGTATCAAAGGCTTTCCGACAGTTCAAAAAAATGCAGTCTGCCCAGCCTTCTCTTTCTTGCTTAATCTTTGTCACCTGATCGTAGAATTTTATTAAGCCAGTAAGGCAAGATTTACCCTCCCTGAACCCATGTTGGCGATTTGTCATGAAGTCCCTTCTCTCCAGATGTGTTACTAGATTTTTTCTCGCGATCTTCTCCATCACTTTGTATGGTATACAAGTTAAGGACACTGGTCTGAAGTTCAGTGCCTCTTGTCTGTCACCCTTCTTGTATATTGGGACCACATTAGCCGCCTTCCATATTTCTGGTAGGTCTCCCGTCTCCGTGACCTACTATACACTATGGAGAGTGGCAAGCAGAGTGCCTCTGCACACTCTTTCAATACCTATGGTGATATCCCGTCTGGGCCAACAGCCTTTCTCACATCCAGATCCAACAGATTTCTCTTGACCTCATCTCTCGTAATTTCGAACCCTTCCAAGGCCACCTGGCTTACTGCCCCCCTCTCCTAGTGCAGTGACCACACCATGTTCTATTGTGAAGACCTCCTGGAACCTCTTGTTGAGTTCCTCACACACCTCTTTGTCCTTCTCTGTACACCTGTCCTCGCCTGTTCTAAGTTTCATTACCTGTTCTTTCACTGTTGTTTTCCTTCTGATGTGACTGTGGAGTAGCTTTGGATCGGTCTTGGCTTTGCTTGCTATATCATTTGCATAATTTTTCTCTGCTTCCCTTCTCACACTAACATACTCATTCCTGGTTCTCTGGTATCTCTCTCTGCTTTCTGGTGTTCTGTTATTTCGGAAGTTCCTCCACGCCCTTTTGTTCAGTACCTTTGCTTCCATACATGCCCTGTTAAACAATGGATTCTTCTTTTGCTTCTCGGATTTTTCCCTTTGGGCCGGGATAAACCTGTTTACTGCCTCCTGACACTTTTGGGTGACTAAGTCCATCATGTCTTGTACCAACTTATCTCTGAGGTCTGTGTCCCATGGTATATCCCTTAGGAAACTTCTCATCCCCTCATAATTCCCCTTTCGATATGCCAGTCTTTTGTGTTTTAGTTCTTTTTGGGGGAGATAAGTCCTAGCTCTACCAAGTACTCAAAGATCAATACACTGTGATCACTCATTCCTAAGGGTGCTTCCATCTTAACCTCCCTTATATCCCACTCATTAAGGGTAAATGTCAGATCAAGCATAGTTGGTTCATCCTCCCCTCTCATTCTTGTCGGTCCCTTGATATGCTGGTTAAGAAAGTTTCTTGTTGCTGCGTCCAGCAGCTTAGCTCTCCATGTATCTGGTTCTCCATGTGGGGGTCTGTTCTCCCAATCAATCTTCCCGTGGTTAAAATCCCCCATGATTAGTAGTCCATATCCATTCCTACTAGCGAGAGACACTGTTATCTCTATTATGTTAATGGTGGCCATGTTGTTGACGGACCAGTGATGACGGACAAGTGATGGACCAGTGATAATGGACCTGTGATGATGGACCTGTGATGGACCAGTCATGGACCAGTCATGATGGACCAGTGATGACGGACCAATGATTGGCCAGTGATGACGGACCAGTGATGAACCAGTGATGATGGACCAGTGATGACGGACCAATGATGACGGACCAGTGATGACGGACCAGTGATGACGGACCAGTGATGGACCAGTAATGACAGACGAATGATGACGGACCAGTGATGTACCAGTGATGACGGACCAGTGATGACGGACCAGTGATGGACCAGAGATGACGGACCAGTGATGGACCAGAGATGACGGACCAGTTATGGACCAGTGATGACGGACCAGTGATGGACCAGTGATGACAGACCAATGATGACGGACCAGTGATGACGGACCAGTGATAGACCAGTGATGACGGATTAATGATGACGGACCAGTGATGGACCAGTGATAGACCAGTGATGACGGACCAGTGATAGACCAGTGATGACGGATTAATGATAACGGACCAGTGATGGACCAGTGATGATGGACTAATGATGACGGACCCGTTATGGACCAGTGATGACGGACCAGTTATGGACCAGTGATGACGGACCCGTTATGGACCAGTGATGACGGACCAGTTATAGACCAGTGATGACAGACCAATTATGGACCAGTGATGACGGACCAGTTATAGACCAGTGATGACGGACCAATTATGGACCAGTGATGACGGACCAGTTATGGACCAGTGATGACGCACCAGTTATGGACAAGTGATGACGGACCAGTTATGGACAAGTGATGACGGACCAGTTATGGACCAGTGATGACGGACCCGTTATGGACCAGTGATGACGGACCAGTTATGGACAAGTGATGACGGACCAGTTATGGACAAGTGATGACGGACCAGTGATGACGGACCAGTTATGGACCAGTGATGACGGACCCGTTATGGACCAGTGATGACGGACCCGTTATGGACCAGTGATGACGGACCCGTTATGGACCAGTGATGACGGACCCGTTATGGACCAGTGATGACGGACCCGTTATGGACCAGTGATGACGGACTAGTGACGACGGACTAGAGACGGACCAGTGATGAACCAGGGATGATGGACCAGTGATGGAGGACCAGTGATGACTGTTGGAAATAACCAACAGTTTCATACATCTCTTGTATTTTTATACAACCTTTGTATTAACCACAAGTAGTTACTAAAATTACTAACTAGTAGATTTAATCATCATCATGATATATATTAAACATATTCTTCCTAGTCAGAAAGACGATGAAAGGAACAACAGGCAGAAACATGAATTCTTTCCCCATTTAGTTGGATTTATAACAGAGTCCAGGACCTAGATTCACGAAGCTCCAAGTATTTCTTCGTAAGTAGGTTTGCTACGAAGGTTCCTAAGTATGCCCTAAGAAGATGCTGAGGTGCAATTCACGTAGATCCACTTGGGAAGATATTTGTTGGTTCACCTGCGTGCCGATAGAGGTCACTACAGTGTTTCGTTTGGCCACCCCCCCCCTCCCCTCTCAGCTCGTTGTTGCCGTGAGGGCGGCTTAGTGGGCGGCTGCCAGAGTGTGATGCTCCTTGGGACAGTCCTGTCAATTTTTTTTTTTTTTTTTTTTTTTTTTTTTTTTAGCCTTGTGCTCCTGAAGCCGTCCTCTCCAATTCTGCTGGGCATCTTTTCCTTTTCCTTCTGTTTCATTTTTCTCCCCCCTCTTCTCCTATCTGCTTGCCGTTTCCTGCCAACCTTTTGCTTGTTCTGGTTATTCCCTTGGACTTCTTCTATTTTGACGCCCGGGGTGCTTGAGGAGGCATACTCTTGCACCCGTAGAACTGTAGTACCCGACATCGTGAGCGAGGGGAACCTTTTATTGTCAATCCACCTTTCGTCACTGAACCCGATCTCGACGGACTGTCGGTTCTTAAGGTGGCGTTTGTGGGGCGTATACTCACGACGCACCCCTAGGAGGCCCCCGGCATGATCGGCGATAGCTTCTTGTTGGGTGTTCTGCCTCTAATTGTGGCTCCATGGTGGGTGTGGGGGCACATTCGTGAAAGAATATTCCTTTTCGTAGCGATGATAACCCCTGTTTCGACTGTTTCTGCTTTACCTTCTTAAGCTCGTGGGGTGGGCGACCAAGCCCCTGAGTCGGCCTGTATTAGAAGACCAGGCTCTGTAGCTCCCGCTGCGTTGGGCCCCGACCTTGCTCCTCCTTTAACCGTCCTGACCTCTTCCCCCAGCTCCCCTCCCTCCTCTGTGGTTGGGTCGAGCCTCGAGCCCCCAGTGGTGACCACTTCGCCCCCTGGTGCAGCCAAGTCTCTCGTTGTGACTACTGCGCCTTTTACCCCCTCTCTCTCTGGGGGTTCTCACCGCCGTCCTCGTCACGGCTGCCCTCGCTCGATTCCTTCCCGTTCTGATACCTATCAAGCCTTGTTTGGTCCCGCTTCGTGGGCCAAATATTTTGATCTCCTCCCTCTTGATTCTACGCCTCCTGACGATTTCTAACTCCATCGACATCTCGTTGATTCCGTGGATGCCTGCATTACTTTCAACCCCACTCGCCTCGGTACGCGTGTCATTGCTGCTCCTTCTCAGGTTGCTGCTTCCCGCTTGGCTGCCTTATCCTGCCTTGGCGAGACCCCTGTTCGGGTCTCTAAGAACGCTCAATTGAATGCCACTATTCTGCTCCCGCCCCATGTTGCGACCGGTGTTCGGGACCTGCGAGACTGCCATGACGATATTCGACATATCCTTGCTGCCCAGGGCCATTCTATTCTCCAGGTGGACACGTTTACTCGTCCCCTTCGTGGTAGTCGCCGTCAACCCCTCCGAGTTGTGAAGATTACCTTTGATGGTAGGACCCTTCCACCCTCTATCATTCTTGCTGGTGCCAGGTGCTCTGTCCAGGAGTACATTCCTTCTCCTCGGCTCTGTAATAAGTGATGGAGGTTTGGGCATGGTGCCCTCCGCTGCTCCGGGACTGTCTCTCTCTGTCCTTTGTATGGTGGCGAAGGTCACTCTAAGTCGGAGTGCACTTCTCCTCAGGCTCGTTGCCTCAACTGCAGTAAGGCCCATCCTACCTTCTCCCGTGCGTGTGTTCATTACAAGCTTGAGGCAGCCGTCCTCAACTTGAAGCACCGGGAGCATTTATCTTTTCCTGAGGAAAGGCGCCAGGTTCGCCGGCTCCCGCCTTTTGCTAATATCTCTTCTGCTCGCGTGTTGCGCTCTTCCTCTCCTCGTCCTTCCCACCTTCCTCAGACTCACAACCGTTTCCGGGCCTTGGACCCTGATATGCCCACTGCCCCCTCCTCTGTTCCTTTGGGTTCTCTCCCGAAGGATCCACGTCCTGGTCCTCTGTCTGGGGTTCCCCTTCTTTCTACCCGGTCTGTCTTGTCTCCTGTGTCTTCTTCCTCGTCTCCCTCCGTTCCTCCTTCCCATCCTTCCCCTCCGTCTCTTGACTCTCCCCGCCGCCTGTCGGTACGGGCTGATGTCCATCGCTATCCAAACGGCCGTCATGTGTGCTCTCGTTCAGCTTCTCCTGTTGAGACGCTAGAATCCGTAGCCCAGTACGTAGTTGCTGGGACACCTGTATCTTTAAGTCAGAAGCGTAAGCCTGGCTCCTCTCCCTCCTCCTCCCCGGCGGGTAAGATGGTTTCGCTTTCTTCCTCGGCCCCTACTTCTGTCTCTCTTGCTCCTTCCCCTCCCATTTCGGTGGTTGCGCCCCCTGTTCCTGCTATGGAGGTTTCTTTAGCCCCCGCTTCCCTCTCGGTTGCTGCCCTTGCTGAGGTGCGCTCCCCTCTTTGTACTCCCCCTCTTCCTGCTGCTGTCCTTGACTGCTCCCCTCTGTTATCTCCTCCTCTTCCTCCTCCGGTCCCCGCCCGACCACCTCTGGTCTGTTCTCCCGCCTCCTTCCCTTCGTCTTTGCTCAGTTTACCCATGCCCCCTAACCCTGACTTTGCTGACCCTGATCCCGATCCTGATATTCTTTAACGTGCTATGTTGCTCTTTCGCCTTTGTTTCTTCCTTGTTCTCTGTTGTTGTCCTTTCTCTTCTCGTCGATGTCTATTCTTCAATGGAACGTTCGAGGTTATTACGCCAATTTCCTCGAACTCCAACTTCTGATTTCGCGGTTTTCGCCCCTTTGTGTCTGTCTCCAGGAGCCGATGCTTGGTTCTCGTCCTGGTCGTTTTCGTGGCTATTCCTTTCTCCCCCCCCCCCCAGCCGTTGCTGGGGCTCCTAATTCTTCTGCTCTCTTGATTCGTGCTGATGTTCCCTTTGTTCCTTTACTTTTTCCTTCGACTCTCCATTACTCTGCTGCTCGTATCTTTGTGGGGAAATGGTACACAGTTTGTTCCATTTATCTCCCCCCGAGTGTCCCGCTTTCTCTTCCTGATTTGAAACACCTCCTAGACTCCTTGCCGGGGCCTGTGATCCTGCTGGGTGATTTCAATTGTCGTCATTCTCTTTGGGGTGATGTTCTGACGAATACCCGAGGTCGCTTTCTTGAGCCGTTTCTCCTCTCTTCTTCCCTGTCTCTTCTGAATTCTGGTGAGCCCACTCATTTGGACTCTCGGACTCGCACCCTTTCCTGTCTTGATCTTTCTCTCTGCTCTTCTTCTCTTTACTTAGATTTTACGTGGCAGGTTCTTGATGACCTCCATGGCAGTGATCATTTTCCCATCCTTGTTTCCTTTTTCTCTTTTCGCCATTCCCTCTCTTTCCCTAGGTGGCAGTTTGCTAAGGCGGACTGGACCCTATTTACCCTCAGTGTTGCTCTCTCTGACCTCTCCCTTCTGCCTCTCTCTCGCGCTCTCCTCCTTTTTTATGACACTGTCTTCGACGCTGCCCTCCGCTCTATTCCTCGCTCTTCCTCACGGGGTCCACGGAAGTGCGTTCCCTGGTGGAATGCGGACTGTGCTCGGGCTGTCCGCTGTAAGCGTGCAGCCTAGAAGAGGCACCACCGTAGGCAGATGACCGATTTTTTTTTTTTTTTTTTTGGAAAGCGAGTGGGGTGGCCCGTAGGGCCATCCGTACGGCTAAACGTGAATGTTGGGCATCTTATGTTTCAACAATTACGTCCGAAAGTCCTCTGCCCCAGATCTGGAAGCATATCCGCAAGATAGCGGGTAAGTTCGTTCCCGATGTTTCACCGGTTCTTCACCTCCATGATACTCTTGTGGCGGACCCATTGCAGGTCGCTTCCGAACTGGGTTCCCACTTTTTTTCTGTTAGCTCTGGTCTTCATCTTCCCCAATCTTTCCTTCTTCGTAAACCTGTCCTTGAGTCTCGTCCTTTAGATTTCTGCACTAGTCTTCAGCTTCCCTATAATGATCCCTTCTCTCTCTCTGAACTTCGTTCTGCCCTGGCCCTCTGCGGTTCTATGGCGGCGGGCTCCGATGGTATTCATTATGAGATGCTTCGCCATCTCCCTCCGTGCACGTCTCAGTATTTACTGAGTCTGTATAATCGGATCTGGGAGTCGTCGTCAGTCCCTGAGGACTGGCTCGATGCTGTTGTCCTCCCTGTTCGCAAACCGGGGTCTCTGGGTACTTCCCCTAAGGACTTTCGCCCTATTGCCCTCACAAGTTGTGTCTGCAAACTCTTTGAACGTATGGGTTATGTTGGGATCGAACTGTTGACAACCCAACACATTTAATTTAGGTTTATTCTGAATGTTTATCCTAATGCTTCGTTGTACTACAACGGGGTATATGAATCTGAACAGGTGTCAGCCTCAGCCGGACCTGTTGTCAGGTGCGACGCACTTTGTGCCGAGGTCTGACAAAGGACAAGAAAATAAGATGGTATAAAACTTCATCATGGATATATTGTGATATATCTCTAATCACCTTATATACAATATTTTACATGTATATATACATGTGCATTGTACACAAGTACAGTTAAATATATATATAGAGAGAAAGATACTACGACCATGCTACGGTCGTCTCTTGTCCGATTGATCGTCCCACTTATAAATCATCTACTTTCCTGCAATTTGTACCGCTATCAAGAAAATCGTTACCTCCATGCCGACCTCTAAATCTCACAGCTGTTATCTTCCATAACTTTCAAGAGCGTCGACCATGCCTCGAGGTCCTCTTCCTTCATGAGGGTGGAGCACACTAACAGTTGGGTCTGTTGGTCACACATCCAAACGCGATGACAGCCTGTTGACTCAATGGAGGGGAGTAGATGTCTGTCTCTCCACATGCTCCGGCCTGCACACGTTACCTCGCCCGGTGGTTCTGATTGGCTAACAGACATTCCCGCCACCGGACGAGCCACACCGTGCTGACAGTTAACGACCTCCATGGTTGTTAACCTCGTTCTTCCTGTAATATTGAACGTATGACTTAAATAATCGTGCCTTTATGCGATGAAATAAAACGAATACGATATACCGTAACACTCCTCCCCTCTTAAAAGAGTGTTATTTCGAAGCATCCACACTAATTTTCTCTACCGGATGTAGCATTATTCCTTTTTCGTCCATCCTACAAAGATTCAACTCATTCTAGTAATGACATGTCTTATCAGACATACCTTATCATTTTTGTAGACATGGTGCCGTACCTACTGACCACTGGTACAGGATCTCCTTTTCCTCCGACTGCACACAAAATCTGTTTTAACAACAAATTATCTTTAAGTATATACAAAAAATACATATGTACATTTTCTGAACACACCGCTTTGGACGGTGTGGCTGATACAAAAGTACTTTCCTGAAGTCTACCGTCCTTCATCACTTCACTATTTTCTTTTCTAAAACGTTTTATTTCACACTGTCTACTGTTTTCTTTATACTATACTACGGGATAATGCGTCAGCCATTACGTTCTCCTTTCCTTTAATGTGTACTATATTTAAGTTATAGTCTTGTAATATTAGAGCCCACCTGGTTAGGCGTTGGTTGGTATTCTTCATTTTATTTAAAAATACGAGGGGGTTATGATCTGTGAAGACCGTAACAGGTCCTATGCCCACTCCCACGTATACCTCAAAATGCTGTAGCGCCATCACTAAGGCTAAGGTTTCCTTTTCAACGGTACTATATGCTCTTTGGTTAGGTAAAAATTTCCTAGAGAAATAGGACACTGGTTTGCAAGTTCCATTTTGGTCCTGAGTCAAAACAGCGCCCGCACCTACATCACTTGCATCGACAAAGAGGGAAAATGGCTTCTGAAAATCGGGTGAAACCAATACAGGGGCTTCTGTTAGCAATGATTTCGTTTTATTAAACGATTCTTGACAGGCTTCGTCCCACTGCCACTTCTTATGTTTCGCTAAAAGTCCTGTTAATGGTGCTGCAATGGTTGCAAAATTTCTGCAGAATTTTCTATAGTACCCCACCATGCCTAGGTACCTGAGTAAATCTCTTCTCCCTCTAGGCACAGGGTACTTATCTATGGCTTCAAATTTTTGTCTGACAGGGGCAACCTCCCCTTGTCCTACGATGTATCCAAGATATTGCAATTTTGCTTTGCCAAATTCACTTTTTGGGAGATTAATAGTCAAATTTACCTCTTCCAATTTATCAAACAACTCTTTTAGTTGATGAAGGTGTTCTTCCCACGAGTGTGAATACACTATGATGTCATCAATATAAACTGTACAACCTACCATCCCTTGCAGGATTTTATTCATGGCTCTCTGGAAATAACTTCCACTATTTTTCATACCGAATGGTAGTACTTTATATTGATAAAGACCGTCAGGTGTCACGAAGGCAGAGATTCTCTTGGCACTCTCTGAGAGGGGTATCTGATAGTACCCTTTCAAAAGGTCAATTTTAGATACGAACTGGGCGTGTCCTATTTGGTCAATACAATCCTCAATTCGAGGAATTGGGTACGAATCTGCGATAGTGACCGAATTCACCTTTCTGTAATCCGTGCACAACCTATGTGTGCCATCTGGCTTTTTCACCAGTAGACAAGGTGAGCTCCAATCACTGTCGCTCAATTCTGCCAGATCGTTATCCAATAGATATTTTACCTCACGTCGAATAATTTCTCTCTTTTCAGGATTTATTCTATACGGATGTTGCTTTATTGGTCGAGCTCCTCCTACATTTACCTCGTGCGTAATTTCGCGGTGTCGTCGCGGTACGTCAGAGAATAGTGATAGGTATTTCATGAGAATCTCTTCTATGTCCTGCCTCCTTTGATCATCTAAGTATGTCAAGTGTGCATTCATCTCTCGTAACCACTGAGAATTAGAAATTCGGGCTCCATCTGCTCTTTCTAGCCTCTTATGGTTTAATTCCGTAAACTCGTTGGAAACTGCGCACATTACAGCAGTGTCTAGTTGCCCATCCTCATCTCTATCCCAATACCTTTTCATTAAGTTCACGTGACATATCTGGGATTTTCTCGGTCTGTCAGGCATGTGTATTACGTACGTTAAATCACCATGTTTCTTCTTGACCATATAGGGTCCACAAAATTTTGAATCATTTACCGTCCCTTTTACAGGTAGATAGACCAATACCTTATCACCTGCATTAAAACTTCTCTTTTTGGTACCTTTGTTGTAATATTTTGCCATGGTCGCTTGAGATATTTTCAAATTTTCCTTCGCCAGATTTCGCGCCCTGAACAATCTGCATTTAAACTTTTGAACATACGTTTCCATATTATCTCTTGAACCTTCAGATGTTAACCGATCCTTCAACATAACTATAGGACTTCTCACCGTATGCCCATATACTAATTGAAACGGTGTCATGCCTAAGGACTCAACTACTGAATCCCTGATAGCAAACATTATTGGGGCGATGGCCTCGTCCCACTGTGCCCCTTGCTCAGCACAATAAATTCGCAAAAGGCTCTTCATAGTGCCATGAAAACGTTCGATGGCCCCTTGAGATTGGGGATGATAGGGAGATGACCTAATCTGTTTCACATCCCAATCCTTCATTGTCTTACGGAACAGCTTTGATTGAAAAACACTGCCCAAATCCGATTGCAAAACCTTCGGCATTCCTACCCACGAAAAATATTGCTGTAACCTGTCAAGCAATATTCTGGAGGTTATCTTTCGCACGGGAAATGCCTCGGGAAAACGAGTCGCTGAACACATGATGGTAAATAAGTATTCGTTCCCTTTTCTTGTTCTAGGTAGGGGACCTACGCAATCCACTATTATCCTTTCAAAAGGTTCCCCAAACGCTGGAATTGGCTTTAGTTGGGCTCTAGGAAGCGCTGGAGCAGGTTTTCCCGCCCTCTGACAGGGTAAACAAGTTCTGCAATACCTTTTTACATCTGCAGCCATACCTGGCCAATAAAAATGGTCTTGTATTTTACTAAGTGTCTTATGAACACCGAGATGTCCCGCCATTTCTAATGCATGGGCAACTTCCAATACAGAGTTCCTATAACCTTTAGGTACCATCACTTGATCCTTTTTAACCCAGTCTTTGTCAGCTGGCGCGTGGTCTGATCGCCATTTTCGCATCAAAACCCCGTCGTCCAGGTAATAGTAAGTGGGTGACGTGATACAAGCATTTCCTCCCTTAGCTTCCTTTATATATTCTTCAAATTCTAATTTCTGGGCAGCTATAAATTCTGGTTTGCTTACCTTTATGTGGGATGGTAATTGTGGTCTTACTTCCACTCTCGCTGTACTTGGTGCGGCACTGTCCTCAAACAAGTCTTTTAATCCAAAATCCACCTCTTCCTCCTCCATTTCAGAAGATACGTCCATCCTCTCTGGCACATCTCTTAGTCGGGCACTCTGCGCTCGGGTTACGACGCAGGCTGGATATACTTCTATTTGATCATCTTCTGAGGGATCCTCCAGAATACTGGCGAGCGTTGTTATTACATTTTCATCTTCCACATTGTTTTGATGTTCGTTTGGTACATCACTGCGCAGTACCTCTGGCAACACACTTGAGCCGCACAAATCATTGCCCAAGATGACATGTACTCCAGGAACGGGTATGTCCGAGCACACTCCTAACATCACTTCATCTGTAAAGTAATCAGAGGTTAGCTTTACTGTACACACAGGTATATGCATCTCTGAATTTATACCCCGTACCTTAATTATTTGTCCATTTATACCAGATCTGTACTCAGGAATCAAGCTTTTCAGTATTAAGCTCTGATTCGCTCCTGTGTCACGTAATATTGTGACTTGTTGATCAGGCTGACCCCCAATGCTCACCATACCTTTGCTAATGAAAGGGTTATATCCTTTCGTAATGGACATCTTCTCCTGGGGCAATTCCTCCTCTAAATTTATATAAGGACTTCTGTATTTACTTACTGTGAGGGACACCACTCTTCTGCCTTGCCTACACTCTCTACTTAAGTGTCCAGGCTTGTTACATGTGTAGCATATTACCTGAGAAGAGAATCCTCGTCCTCTCGAACCACGTTGTCCATTATAATAGGATTCGCCACGTCTCCACTGTCCTGTACCTCGATATCTAGACGTTGTATTTCCTCCCTGACCCGAGGGTGCGCTAGCCTGACCCTCGAATGCGTCACCTCGCGACGGAGAAAATTCCACATACCCCTGACTTTGTCGGGCTATCGGCTTGCCAGTATATCCACGACCATCTCTACTGTTCCACGTATACCGTCTTTTACTACCCTGCAATTTTGCGTGACCTTTTTCTTCATATTCCTGGAGACTTTTGTAAGCTTCCGTAATTACATCTGCTTTGTCCGCTGCTTCTAAGAGTGTTTTTATTCCTGCTTCTTGAACCTTAAACCTGGTGTCTGGAGTCACCATCTCCAAGAATTTTTCCATTAACATCAATTGTTTCAAGTCTTCGAAAGATTCTACCTTTTCGGAACCCATCCATCTTTGGAATCTACGTTCTAAATCTCTGGCTGTTTCAGCATATGTGCTCCTTTGTGTCTTTACCATTTCTCTGAACCGCTTCCGGTAAGCTTCAGGTGTCAGTAGAAATGACCTTAATACGCTGTTTTTCACAGTCCAGTAATTTTTACAATCTTCAAGAGAGAGCTGGGTATAGGCCTCTCTCGCTGCCCCAATCAATCTTATTTGCACCAATTGGGCCCAATCCTCCTCTGGCCACTGCTTTAGTGTAGCAACTTTTTCAAAATGCTCAAAAAAAGACTCAGACTCTTCTGGACAAAATTGCGGAACCTCCTTTTCACGTGCCTTGTGATCATATGCTGCAGGCATAGGTGTGCTCTCCGAGTGTACCTCTCGCTCTCGCCTCTGAGCAGCCACAAATTTATTTGCTTCGATTTCCATTTGCTTCGTTTTCTCCTTTTCTAATTCTACACGCGTTTTTTGCTCACTTTCAAGTCTCACTTTCTCCAATTTCAGTTTCTCTAACTGAAACTGTCTCTCTTCCCTCTTAATTTGAGCTTCCAGTTTCAAACGTTCCAATTCATATTCTAAACTTCCACTCCTACGAGACGAATTAGAAGACACTTCCTCATTATCTTGTTCCCCACTTTCCTTTGCACTCACATCTAATCCTACCGCTCCGACGTCTTCGCGTCGTGACCTTACTTTATTTCCAAGTTCTTGTCTCATATAGACCACTTTAGTCGACACTAATTCTATCTCATAGTGTTCGGCGATTTGCTTCAGCTGTTCTTTCGTACAGCTCTCCAAAATCAATGGGTCCTCTTTTGTTATAAATTCTTGGACACGATCCATGATGAAAACTTTGCCTGGCTGGACACTTTGATGACTAGCAATGGGTGCTGCAAGTGTACACAGTGTGTCTTGCTCAAAACACTCCCGGACAGGCCCCCATATGTGTTGGGATCGAACTGTTGACAACCCAACACATTTAATTTAGGTTTATTCTGAATGTTTATCCTAATGCTTCGTTGTACTACAACGGGGTACATGAATCTGAACAGGTGTCAGCTTCAGCCGGACCTGTTGTCAGGTGCGACACATTTTGTGCCGAGGTCTGACAAAGGACAAGAAAATAAGATGATATAAAACTACATCATGGATATATTGTGATATATCTCTAATCACCATATATACAATATTTTACATGTATATATACATGTGCATTGTACACAAGTACAGTTAAATATATATATAGAGAGAGAAAGATACTACGACCATGCTACGGTCGTCTCTTGCCCGATTGATCGTCCCACTTATAAATCATCTACTTTCCTGCAATTTGTACCGCTATCAGGAAAATCGTTACCTCCATGCCGACCTCTAAATCTCACAGCTGTTATCTTCCATAACTTTCAAGAGCGTCGACCATGCCTCGAGGTCCTCTTCCTTCATGAGGGTGGAGCACACTAACAGTTGGGTCTGTTGGTCACACATCCAAACGCGATGACAGCCTGTTGACTCAATGGAGGGGAGTAGATGTCTGTCTCTCCACATGCTCCGGCCAGCACACGTTACCTCGCCCGGTGGTTCTGATTGGCTAACAGACATTCCCGCCACCGGACGAGCCACACCGTGCTGACAGTTATCGACCTCCATGGTTGTTAACCTCGTTCTTCCTGTAATATTGAACGTATGACTTAAATAATCGTGCCTTTATGCGATGAAATAACACGAATACGATATACCGTTACAGTTAACGTTCGTCTGATGTGGTTCCTGGAACACCATCACCTCCTCTCCCCTTCTCAATTTGGTTTCCGCAAGTGCCGCAGCACGACAGATGTCCTGGTGAACTTGGAGGTCTATATTTGTACTGCTTTTGCTGCGAAGACCTCCGTTGTTGCCGTCCTTTTTTACCTGGAAAAGGCTTACGACACTACTTGGCGTTATCATATTCTATCTCAACTTCATTCTTTTGGCCTTCGTGGTCATCTCCTCTTTCTCCGCAGCTTCCTCTCTCGTCGTTCCTTTCGGGTGCACCTTGGTACAACTCTCTCTGCCTCTTTTCAGCAATACGAAGGTGTGCCCCAGGGTAGTGTTTTGAGCACTACTCTTTTTTCTGGTTGCCCTCAATGGTCTTCTTTCCTCTCTTCCTTCAGGTGTCTTCTCCGCTCTCTATGTCGATGATCTTACCCTTTGCTGTCAGGGTTATGATTCGCCTCTCCTTCAGCGCCGGCTTCAACTTGCAATTGATGCCGTGTCGTCTTGGGCCACCGATCATGGCTTCAAGTTCTCTACTTCTAAGACTTGTGCCATGAATTTTACGCGGAAACGGGTCGTTCTTCGTCCCTCTTTGTCACTTTATGGTCATCCCCTCGAGTACAAAGATTCCGCGAAACTTTTGGGGTTATTCCTTGACACTCGTTTGTCTTGGTCTCCCCATATCTCTTACCTCCGTGTTGAGTGCGCTAAGGCCCTTACCCTCCTTCGGGTCTTGTCCCATACTTCTTAGGGGGCAGATAGGCGCACACTCCTTGCTTTACATTCCTCTCTCCTCCTGTCTAAGCTCGATTATGTTTGCACTGCTTACTCGTCTGCTTCTCCTTCTACTCTTCGCCGTCTTGATGCTTTGAACCATACTGGGTTGCGCCTCAGTTCTGGTGCCTTTCGTTCGACTCCCGTCTTTAGCTTGTATGTTGACACTGGCTTCCTGTCTCTCCAGGACCGCCCTGATCGCTACTGTCTTCGCTATCTTGCGCGGTCCTTACAACATCCTTCCTCTCGCCTCTGTCGTGCTTTAACTTTTACCACTCCTGCGGTTCCTGTTCCTCTTCACCACCTCCCTCTTTCTGTCCGGTTATCTCGCCTACAGGATTCTCTTTCTGTTCGTACTTCTAATGTTTCTCCTCGTGTTGTTCCTTCTTTGCCCCCGTGGAGAGTCTCTCTTCCGCGGTTTTGTACATCTTTGACCTGTATCACTAAAGTTTTTACCCCTCCTACGGTTCTCAAACGCCTTTTCCTTGAGCACTTTTCTTCTCACTCCCGCTCCGTTTCTGTCTTCACCAATGGGTCCAAGTCTGCGGATGGTGTTGGCTACTCTGTTGTTTTTCCTGATCGCTCTTATGTGTTGCTTACCTCCGGAGACTAGCATCTTTACAGCGGAGCTTTATGCTATTCTCTATGCTCTTCGTCTCCTGCTTTCTCGTTGTCAGTCTTCCTTTGTAGTTGTTGTTGACTCTCGTAGTGCCCTCATGGCTCTCGGCTCCTTTAATCCGGTTCATCCAGTAGTTGTCGAGATCCAGCATTGGCTGTTTCTTGTTCACAGTAAATTCAAGTCGGTTGAGTTTTGTTGGGTTCCCAGCTATATTGGTGTGTCTTTAAATGAGCGTGCGGATGCTGCCGCCAAGGAAGCTGTCCGCTCTTGTCCCATCTCTCGTAAAGGTGTTCCATATTCCGAATTTTACCCGGTAATCCATTCCTCCATCCTTACCCGGTGGCAGGCTTCTTGGTCATCTGTTACTGGTAATAAACTGCGTACTCTTAAATGTTGTGTTTCCTCGTGGCCGTCCTCCTACCACCGTAACCGGCGATGGGAAACAGCTCTGGCGAGGTTGCGTATTGGACATACTCGCTTAACCCATGGTTACTTGATGGAGCGCCGCACTGCTCCTTATTGTCCTAGTTGCATTGTCCCTCTTACGTTCGTGCATGTCCTTCTTGAATGTCCTAACTTCCAGGACGAGCGTGTGTCTTGCTTTCCGACCGCCCCTCGCGGTCACCTGTCCCTCAATAGTCCCTTGGTGACTCGGATGCTTTTGATATCGTTCGCCTTATGCGTTTTTGTTCTCGTATTGGCATCCTTGGTGATATTTAGCGCCCTCTGATTATTCTGCGCATTTGATGGTGCTACATAGCCTTCCCGGTTTGGTGCCTTCTTTTGATAATTACTTACTTACTTTGTTTGGCCAATCAGAGAGCAGTAACATTCTTCATATTGAAGATTTAGCGCTGGCTTATCGGAGCTCTATGCCTCCTATTTACGTCGAATTTTCTTATAAAATTAGTATATTTCGAAGTAAAACTATGTTTTTTTCAAATTCTACAGGCAGCACGGACATTGTAGTAAACAAATATGTTACATATGTTGTTTATATACGTAATTCTAAGAGATATTGTGTAGCTGTCCTTGTTGCTCGGAAGATGCGCTGACAATTATTGTATATATTTACTGAATTTACCCAAGGGCCACTATCTAGTGGCCTCGACGAGGACAGACAGCCGGCGGCTTGTTAAAGGGCCTGCCAATTGTCTTGATATTTTTTAGCTGGAATTTGGCATTTACGGCTTCAGCGGGTAGGCGGTTCCATGGGTTTATAACCCTCTTTGTGGAAAAAACATTTGTTTTCAGTCCTACTTGAGAGAACATACTCTCCAACACTATATCTGTGATTGTCCTGTTATCAGTGACTTCATACCAAATAGCATGAAGTACTTTGAGCTCTGTAATTACTTCATACACTCAGGAATATTGGAAGATATTCTTGTGCTGCACCTAGATTTTGCCAGTGAATGCTAATAGATCAGCCTTAAGTATTTTGTTCTCTCCTGATTACATGCATGACTGGTCATCCTGTGAGGTGAGGATGTTGGATGAGCTTGTAGCTGGTTTCTGATCTAGACTGTGTGGTCCTTCATACAGAATAGGGAAGCAGCACATTGCTGTGTATACCTAAACATGTTAAAAAATACATTGTTTGAGAGGAGTATCGTAGAAACTGGTAAGAGTAATTATAATATAATGTTTCCATGATTCAGTGCTTACCTCTTGTGAAAATCGTGAAGAGTTGTTTAGTCAGAGTTGATTTGTTTTTTGTATTGAGGCTGGTATTTTCTAAATTGATTCCATGTATGTCTAACCATCCTGTGAGATGGGAGTATTAGATAAACTTATAGCTAGTTTTTTTTATCTACACTGTGTAATATTCCATATAGAATAGGATAGCAGCACATTGCTGTGTATACCTAATCTTCTAAATAAAAAAATCAGTAATAAAGATTTTAAATTATAGTTTGTATTATTACAAATACTGTATTATCCTTATTAAATCATGTTAACCATGGATCATTAAGATCTCATGTTGATATGTAATAGTCATATTTCTATTGAACTGTTAATCCATGCTAATCATTCATTAAATTGTGCATTAATTATGTCTCAATTTTTCACTTCCTTCGATATACTGTACAGTACAAAAAGATAGGATAAAAATAAACCAGTAATATTTCTTTCATTATATTTTTTTTTATTTAAATAACTACATCAATATCTTTACAGCTGACAGGATTTGTTTTACCATATAGGTGCATTATTTGTTAAAAAAATAATTGGGTTTATTGTTACACACAATGGTGCTACATAGACTTCCCAGCTTGGTGCCTTCATTTAATACTTACTGATTAATAAATCAATAATAATAAATAAATTTTATTCAGGAAAAGTACATGCAGTTGATTTACAAACATAATGTTGGATTTATAGACAGAGCTAGTACATACAATACCTAAAGCCTCTAATACTCATAGCATTTCGGGCAAGGTGTGGGAGGGGGGGAAAACTTTGACTAAAACTTAATAGTAATCGGGATTAGGTATAAATTGTGTTGAAAGAAAGGAATAAAAAATAAAAAAGGGGGGGTAACATAGCAGAAATCAGCAATTGTACACGTTGGTGAACAGCATTGTTTAAAAAATAGCAAGACATGGGTTGACATTTAGGGGGTAAGTTAGGTTACATGGAGTTAATTAGGTAGCACTTGGTTTTACTCTTAAACTGGTTGAGAGAGGTACAGCCTTTGACATGATTCGGGTGGTCATTCCACATTCTGGGTCCCTTGATTTGTAGAGCACTTCTAGTTTGGTTACACACAGCCAAATTGTGTAACAGGAAGAGGTCTTGGACACAAATTTGTTCCATGCTAAATGTAGAGGAATCAGCTGAATATTCCTCAAATAAAATGTTGCCTCAGCTTATAAGGTAAATAAAATAAGCATTTCTCAAATAAGTAGCTGCCTCACCTCACTGCCTTACTGCTACATAGCCTTCTCGGCATGGTGCCTTCTTTTGATAATTACTTGTTCCACACCCAAGTTGTGTAACAGGAAGAGGTCTTGGACCCCGGCTTCCCTCTCTCTTTTTTAATAGTCCATATATAGTCATAATTATAGCTTTAAATATTCAATGAATAAAGTTTTTGACATTTTTATCCTTCTCCTTGCCTAACATCATTTGTGCAGCATATTTTTATTTTATGTCTCACCCAGATATAATTTCAAAATAAAACGAAACTAAATAAATTAGAAATGGGTATGTATAGCTAAGGTACACTCTTACTACTAGGTGAACAGGGGCATTTGAAGATAGTAAATGATTCCATCAGGCAGAGCTCATCACCTTCTCTCATATTTCATGTTCACCAGTGTTTATTTACTTAATAACTACTGGTATAATATCTTGCTATTGTAAAACTAATTCTAATATCATAAAAGACATATTTACTCAAAGTTTCAAGCAGAGAATACATATATAACTAACACGAAGGACTCCTCTTCACGAGATTCAATTTTATAATCTTTTGTTTATGTTCCAAAATCTTAAAATCGATCCTAGTGTTATGTAGTAGAGAAAAATTGAGTTATATCTAGTTTACGTAAAGCTACGAGTGGTCGAAACCACACTTAGATCCCGGACCAAACTTACGAAGGTTTTTCGACTTAGTGTAGCTACCTGAATACCGATGTAGCCGCCACGAAGGCGCTAAGAAGGAAAACATTCGTAGCTAAGATGAAAAACCTTCGTAAGTACCTTCGTGAATCTGGCCCAGTTTATTATCTCCTTTACTAAAGATAGTTACTTACTAATAAGTTTATTTTCGTAGCATACTACTGCTTTCTGGAAGTCCCTTATTTAGCTGATATTAAACATTCTAGAGGAAATTATTTTAATGTAAATGATTTCACTTTAATTTTAATTTTATCAATTTGCTGCGTAACTTTAATAAACCAATTTATGTTACGTGAAGTTATATTTTAACACGAAAGAATTAAATGTGACATCAATACTAGTCACCATCTCTTCTTTCCTTAGTTAATTCCGAAATATATAAATCCATTTACGCTCGAGATGTCTATCGAGAGTCGCGTATGCGCAATCGGAAGGAAGAAGAAGACGCGAGAACGTCGCCTGCCACCATGCGACTCAGACGCCTTTAGCAGCATACATCAGAGATCTACGTTTCGATATTACTACCAGTTTGTATTTGACCAGTAGAGCGGTGCCACGTCTCTTGGCGCATCACGGCAGTGTCCAAGGAACTAATTTTTCTGTGGTTGGATGAAAACACACTCAGAGTGGGGACTTGTTTTTTTATAATAGGAAATAATAAATTATTAATAATAAATAATAAATTAATAATAAATAATAAATTATTATATAATAAATAATAAATTATTATATAATAAATAATAATATTAACAAATAGTATAATGATAAGCAATAATTTTAATGAATCAAATAGCTAATTAGGGTGAATGATAAATAATTAGTGACTAATGCATAACAATAAAGTATTAAAGAATATTTATAATGAATAATCATTATAATGGTAAAGTATTAAATCAATTACAATTAATAGTTACATCTATAGTTAGTAATTGAAAGTTGCATTATTTGAATTTACACTAATTACAATTCATGGTAATATTTCTTAGCTATCTGCAGGCTTATCACTTTGGGGGTTCCGGCGGAGCACCCCCCATCCCACGAGGACCAGCAGTGCGGAACCCCTAACCCTGAAGGGCGAGCGGCGACTGGCCGCTGTAACTAGGAATGTGACTACTCGCACTGTGGCTGTAACCGTGCCGATGACAGGGTTCCCTCACTGAAAAAGTTACCAAACCGAGTCTACTAGACAGATGCTACAAGTGAAACAGCTTCCTTGCCGAGGCCAACGGAGCGCCATTGCTACGTGCCATGAGCATAGAGAGGCAAGATCCCACCAACTAGACCTTGCGAGTCGCGTGTTCCTCGCCAACCTTTAACTAGGAATATGGCCACTCGTTTCTGTGACAGCAACCGTGCCCGCATCACAGGAGAAAGCATTAAAAACATCCAGGTTACTCCTGACTGAAAAAGGTACGAAACAAGTTCTACTAAGCAGTTAAACAGTTAAACTAACTGTTTACAGATAAAGTTAAACTAGGCGTTCTACTAGGCAGTTAACGTGCTGCAAGTTAAACAGCGTCCTTGGTGAGGCCAACGGAGCATCATCGCGACGATCCAGAGCGTAGAGGGCAAGGTGTACCCCCCCATGCAATGTCCTTGTGAGGTGATCGTACAGCAGGGATTGTACGCCCAAGTAGGGCGCTGTGCACGATGTCGTAAGACTAGTCATCGCTGGAACCCACCCTCACAGGGACCAATCCTGTAAGGGGCGGGTGTGGGAAGTGGAAAGCCGCCTACACCGAGGCCGACTCCCCAGGGTCGACCCCGTGTCCGTCGTTGTCGCTGCGGCCCGCCCCACGGCGGTGAGGGTGGTGTTGACTTCATGGGTGCAGTAGTCTGCCCTCGGGCTTCAACCCTTTTTCTCGTTCATCAATGGTGTACCTTGTGCGCCTTCCGTAGTTGGCTCTGGAAGTATTAAGGCAGTAAGGGTGGGCAGAAGCGGGCATGCAGTAGGAACGTGACGGGCAAGGAACCTACCCCTTAAGGGTACTGCTGGAATTTGTTTGAGAGGGGGGGGGGGGGGAATTTTCCGGAAGCAAACTGGGCAACTGTCATTAATTGATAAAGCCAGGATGATACCCCGAGGAAAACTTTGGAAAGGCACACTGGCACAGAGGATAGGAGTGTCTAGAGCAAACTAAGGGGAAAGGAAGGGAATAAGATCTTCCAGGAAACTAGACTGTAGCGAAGTAAGGTAACTACCAAACCGAGCAGAACTTTAGTGGGAAAAATCCGGACATGTGAAAAAGGGGGGGGGGGATGGGTAACCAGTTACCGTATCTGGGCAAAGGCAGAAGTTAATCCAAGGGGGGAAATCTAGCAAGTAATAACTTAGTTCAAATATAATAATAATAAAAAACAATAGAACAGTCCAACTTAATCAATATTAAGCCTCCGAATGCCAATGCCGAATGCTGGGAGAATAAGAGTATGCATAATAACTATACTGTAACGATATAAGGGAGCTAACAATTCTGATAAAACATCCAGCGAAGGAAGGGAGCAAAATGCCTTTGCTAGGAGCATAGGTGGGATAAATAGGCAGAAGTAAAACGGCACGGATAGCTCAAAACAACTAATATAGACAGTTATAATACGAAACACAAATATACTAACAATATATAATCAATTTATATACTATAGAACAGAAAATATAATATCAAATCGATATATCAAAAACAATAAATGGAGTATAAGAAAACAATTCCTTAAGTCAATCAGTAACATGCTTGTGTCCGAAGCGCGACCCAAGAATAATATTAAGAATACAAAGGTAATATCATAAATAACAGATATGACGGCAAGTGCCACAGAGCAGATAAGAACATAAGAATAAAGGTAACTGCAGAAAGCCTATTGGCCCATACGAGGCAACTCCTATCTACATACAAAGATTAAGCAGGTGTAATTGGCCTGTTATGTTGAACAGTGTCTTCTGTGCTGGCATCGTTATGTTCTGGTCTTGTCTTTACTCTCATGGTTGGTAGAGTAAATAGCTCCGTGATTTGGGTGTTCATGGTAGGTTGTTCTAATTTTGAAATTAAGAAAGCGACGCCAAACCGTAATAACAACTTATGCTCATAATAAAATAATACTGAAGTTACGGTAATGATACTGATTAACATTAATACTATGATATAGCACAGTAAATAAGGAAATATATAAAAGATATAACTTAAAGTAAAAGGCTCAAGCAATGGTAAATTGTAGGAAGAATTGCAAGTCTTAATACATGTCGACTGAAAGACTAACAATGTAAATAGTTAATATATAAAGCATATAGTTAAATGAAGTAGATAAACATAAATCAGCAAAACAGGAGTAGACTCCCGTTCACTAAAATGTCGTGAAAGACAAATCATAATTGCGAGTCCAAATAATAGATATTTATAGGCATGAGGCTAAGCAATGCTATAAGTTCCAGTAATAAATTGCAGCGTAATGAAACGAATCATAACTAACAGTCAAAATGTAATGAATTATATTTTTATAAACGAACATAAATAAATACCAAATAACAGCAATAAATGCAATTATTTGACACCGGTCAGACGAAACGTCTGGGAACAAACATGTCGGGCTACACCGGTCACGCGAAAACGTCTTGGAATAAACGTGCCTTGCTACACCAGACCGACGAGACGTCTTGGGACAAACGTGCCGGGCTACACCGGCCAGACGAAATCGTCTGGGAACAAACGTTCCGGGCTACACCTATTCCGGCTATACCCGTTCCGGGCGACACCGGCCAGACGAGACGTTTGGGAACAAACGTCTTTAGTGTTTTTCCTGCCCGAAACACTTTGTGTAATAGTGGCTTTAGGCATTGTATGTACTAGCTCTATCTGTAAATCCATCAACTTTTGTATCTTACCTTGTATGTATGTACTTTACCTGAATAAACATTTGAATTGATTTGATTTGATTTCTGGGTATTCACCTAGCTGTTCTTGCGGGGGTTCAGCTCTCAACTGTCAATCAATCAACTGTAACCAACTTCTAATTCCCCCCCCCCACCCAGACACCTAGGAAGTAGCCCATAACAGCTGTCTAACTCCCAAGGTACCTATTTACTGCTAGGTAACAGGAGCATCAGGGTGAAAGTTTTAGTCTTTAATGTTTTCCTGCCCGAAACGCTTTGCATAATAGTGGCTTTAGGCATTGTATATACTAGCTCTATCTATAAATCTATCAATTTTTGTAAAACCTCTTTTATGTCTGTACCTTACCTGAATAAACATTTATTTATTTAAAGAAACTTTGCCCGTTTGTTTCTGCCTGGTCCAGAAATCGAACCCGCGCCACAGAATTACAAGTCCTGTGCGCTGTCCGCTTAGCTACTACACACCCCATGTGTGTAGTATCAGGAAGCAGCCCGTGACAGCTGACTAATTCCCAGATACCTATTTACTGCTAGGCAACAGGGGCATCAGGGTGAAATAAACTATTACCTTGAGGTTACCTTGAGGTGCTTCCGGGGCTTAGCGTCCCCGCGACCCGGTCGTCGACCAGGCCTCCTGGTTGCCAGACTGATCAACCAGGCTGTTGGACGCGGCTGCTCGCAGCCTGACGTATGATATAGTCACAGCCTGGTTGATGAGGTATCCTTTGGAGGTGCTTATCCAGTTCTCTCTTGAACACTGTGAGGGGTCGGCCAGTTATGCCCCTTATGTGTAGTGGAAGCGTGTTGAACAGTCAACTATGCCCATTGTTTCTCGCCAGCGCTGGGAATCGAACCTGGGACCACAGGATCACGCGTCCAGCATGCTGTTCACTCAGCCACCGGCCCCCTGTGTGTGTGTGTGTGCTTGCTGGGGTTAAGCTCTGGATCTTTGGTCCCACTTCTCAACTGTCAATCAACTGGTGTACAGATTCCTGAGCCTACTGGGCTCTATCATATCTACATTTGAAACTATGTATGGAGTCTGCCTCCTCCACATCACTGCCTAATGCATTCCACTTGTTAAGTACTCTGACCACGGAAAAAGCTCCTTCTAACGTCCCTGTGGCTCATTTGGGTATTCAGTTTCCACCTGTGTCCCCTTGTTCGCGTCCCACCCGTGTTAAACAGTATATCTTAATTAACCTTGTCAATTCCTCTAAGAATTTTGTGGGTAGTGATCATGCCTTCCCTTACTTTTCTGTCTTCCAGTGTCGTGAGGTGTATTTCACGCAGCCTTTCCTCGTAACTCATGCCTCTTAGTTCTGGGACAAGCCTAGTGGCATACCTCTGGACTTTTTCAGGTGCGCCTGGGTGAGTGCGCCTGTAAGACACATAGTGGTGATGTACCATGGGAGAGTGTGGCTGTAAGACACATGGTGGTGATGTACCATGGGAGAGTGCGGCTGTAAGACACATGGTGGTGATGTACCATGGGAGAGTGTGCCTGTAAGACACATAGTGGTGATGTACCATGGGAGAGTGTGGCTGTAAGACACATGGTGGTGATGTACCATGGGAGAGTGTGCCTGTAAGACACATAGTGGTGATGTACCATGGGAGAGTGCGGCTGTAAGACACATGGTGGTGATGTACCATGGGAGAGTGCGGCTGTAAGACACATGGTGGTGATGTACCATGGGAGAGTGTGCCTGTAAGACACATAGTGGTGATGTACCATGGGAGAGTACACCTGTAAGACACATAGTGATGATGTACCATGGGAGAGTGCGGCTGTAAGACACATGGTGGTGATGTATCATGGGAGAGAGAGCCTGTAAGACATATGGTGGTGATGTACCATGGGAGAGAGAGCCTGTAAGACACATAGTGGTGATGTACCATGGGAGAGTACACCTGTAAGACACATGGTGGTGATGTACCATGGGAGAGTGTGCCTGTAAGACACATGGTGGTGATGTACCATGGGAGAGTGTGTCTGTAAGACACATGGTGGTGATGTACCATGGGAGAGTGTGTCTGTAAGACACATGGTGGTGATGTACCATGGGAGAGTGAGCCTGTAAGACACATGGTGGTGATGTACCATGGGAGAGAGAGCCTGTAAGACACATAGTGGTGATGTACCATGGGAGAGTACACCTGTAAGACACATAGTGGTGATGTACCATGGGAGAGTACACCTGTAAGACACATGGTGGTGATGTACCATGGGAGAGTGTGTCTGTAAGACACATGGTGGTGATGTACCATGGGAGAGTGTGCCAGTAAGACACATGGTGGTGATGTACCATGGGAGAGTGTGCCAGTAAGACACATGGTGGTGATGTACCATGGAAGAGTGTGTCTGTAAGACACATGGTGGTGATGTACCATGGAAGAGTGTGTCTGTAAGACACATGGTGGTGATGTACCATGGGAGAGTGTGCCTGTAAGACACATGGTGGTGATGTACTATGGGAGAGTGTGCCTGTAAGACACATGGTGGTGATGTACCATGGGAGAGTGAGCCTGTAAGACACATGGTGGTGATGTACCATGGGAGAGTGTGCCTGTAAGACACATAGTGGTGATGTACCATGGGAGAGTGTGTCTGTAAGACACATGGTGGTGATGTACCATGGGAGAGTGTGCCTGTAAGACACATGGTGGTGATGTACCATGGGAGAGTGTGCCTGTAAGACACATGGTGGTGATGTACCATGGGAGAGTGTGCCTGTAAGACACATAGACATTCACCCAAAAACGCTATGCGTGCTATTTTCTGTACAAGAATGTAAGAACCATTGTATACAAAAATAAAAAAAATAATAAATAAAATACAGTAATATATCATAATATATTACTGTATTATATCATAATTATGTAAAATATTATAATTCCTATTGTTTAGCTTTCTAAGTTTTCTCAAGCATTACAGGGGTTACTGTGTGCAGGTGTTTAACATTAGGGCCATTACAGAGGTTACTGTGTGCAGGTGTTTAACATTGGGGGGGGGGGGCAGGGTTCATGCAAGTTTTACATACAGCTGTAATTAGGTCAGTTTCAGTCTCATCTGTCCTGCACCTCGCAGTGTTCTACAATGTTAAAGATTTTTCTTTTAAACCATTTCATATATTATTGGGCCCCAGAGACATCATCTAAAACTTTTGTTACTCCTCTGCATGAACCTTTTTTTTCTAATTTCACTCAAAAATCATAAAACTTTTTCATTTAAAGATTATCGGCAACTTTTGATCTCACAATATTATATTTCTCTTTCTTGATGATATTGATCCCTGGTGCCACACCTTACATATTAAAATTTTCAAAGACTTTAGTTTGCACACACACACACAACTTTAACTGAATAGAGCTTAAACATCTTCGAGTTTTTATACCTACATTTGGGTGAGGTGACATGTTACAATAGTTTTGGATGAGGCGAAAATAAACTTTTAACACAAGACAGGACACGAAACAATGGGTATTAAAGGTAGGCAACTGCAGAAGGCCTATTTTTATAGGCCCATATTTCTTGATGCTTCTATATTGGAGCGGAGTCTTGAAGTGGGTAGAATATAGTTGTGCATTAATTGGCTGTTGATTGCTGGTGTTGAATTCTTGATGTGTAGTGCCTCGCAGACGTCAAGCCGCCTGCTATCGCTGTATCTATCGATGATTTCTGTGTTGTTTGCTAAGATTTCTCTGGTGATGGTTTGGTTGTGGGAAGAGACTATATGTTCCTTAATGGAGCCCTGTTGCTTATGCATCGTTAAACGCCTGGAAAGAGATGTTGTTGTCTTGCCTATATACTGAGTTTTTTTAGGCTTACAGTCCCCAAGAGGGTATTTGAAGGCATAGATGACGTTGGTCTCTTTTAAAGCGTTCTGCCTTGTGTCTGGAGAGTTTCTCATGAGTAGGCTGGCCGTTTTTTTGGTTTTATAGTAAATTGTCAGTTGTATCTTCTGATTTTTGTCTGTAGGGATAACGTTTCTACTAACAATATCTTTCAGGACCCTTTTCTCCGTTTTATGGGCTGTGGAAAAGAAGTTCCTGTAAAATAGTCTAATAGGGGGTATAGGTGTTGTGTTAGTTGTCTCTTCAGAGGTTGCATGGCGTTTAACTTTCCTTCTTATGATGTCTTCCATGAAACCATTGGAGAAGCCGTTGTTGACTAGGACCTGCCTTATTCTACGGAGTTCTTCGTCGACTTGCTTCCATTCTGAGCTGTGGCTGAGAGCACGGTCGACATAAGCGTTAACAACCTCCTCTTGTACCTGTCTAGGCAGTCACTGTTGGCATTCAGGCACATTCCTATGTTTGTTTCCTTAGTGTAGACAGCAGTGTGGAAAACTCCGCTCCTTTCCATGACTGTTACATCTAGAAAGGGCAGCTTCCCATCCTTCTCCATCTCGTAAGTGAAACGCAACACAGAATTCTGCTCAAATGCCTCCTTCAGCTCCTGCAGATATCTGACATCAGGTACCTGTGTAAAAATGTCGTCAATATACCTGCAGTATATGGCCGGTTTCAAGTTCTTGTCGATACTGTATATCATACTTGTAATATAGTTTCAAATTCATGTCGATACTTGTAATATATCAAGTTCATATACTGCAGGTATGTTGACGACATTTTTACACAGATACCTGATGTCAAACATCTGCAGGAGCTGAAGGAGGCATTTGAGCAGAATTCTGTGTTGCGTTTCACTTTCGAGATGGAGAAGGATGGGAAGCTGCCCTTTCTAGATGTAACAGTCATGGAAAGGGGCGGAGTTTTCCACACTGCAGTCTACGTTAGCCCAATCGTCCTCCTCCTTCAGTTTACTGGGTCTGTATCTGCGGTAGAGCAACTCGTTCTCTAGGAAGAACCCAGGAATACTGTCAGGTTGAGTCTCAGTCTGGAAGAATAATGGTGTCAAGGTAAGATCTTCCCTGTGTAACTTACGGAACTCCAACGTGGTCAGATTCGGAGGTAGTTTCTGAGGGTCTTGAGGGACAGCGGTAGCAGTAGTCAGCTGGCTGTGGTCGTGCAGCTTGTGCACGGGTGGTCACTAAAACCGGAGGAGAAACTTCATCACTCTCTTGAACCTTTGCTTGAACATACTCAAAGATGGGATTATCCATTACAGAGGTACACACCTGGGGTTTGTCCATGACGATCAGGTTGGTCGGTTGCAGGTCTTCTGCCAAGTCGTTGCCTAGGAGAAGTTGCACTCCAGGCATGGGAAAAGGCTTTTCCCTGATGGCGACTTGGACTTCACCGGTCACGAAGGGACACTCCAGGTGGACTCTGGCGAGAGGATAAGGAGTGGTAGCAGTGAGGTCAGTGATGAAGACGGTTTCCCCGGTGTAGGTGATATTGGGCACAGCTGATTTCAAAAGGATTGATTGAAGAGCCGCTGTGTCCCTCAAGATCTTCAGTTTGAAACGTCTCTCCGGATCTGAACCGTTGGCAGAGACAGTTCCAGTATACAGGTGTTTACTGAAGAGAGAAAGATCATTAACATGAACACCAACATTCATCACAGGCTTACCGGACTTAGGAGGAGTCTGTTTGGGTTTAGTGGATTCAGTATTACCTTTGTATTGAGACTTACCATATTTATCTATGGTATGTCCATAGAGTCTACAATACTTACAGTACAATTGCGAGCCAGCTTGATCGGTACTCACTTTCTCGTAACTGTACCAAGATTTCTTACTGGAAGGTGGTTCTGGTGTCAGCCGGTGGATGAGGCTGTGTCAGCCGACTTAGCACACTTTAGGTAGTCGGTCTCTTCTTTATCTGCTAAATATAAACGGACAGGAGGCGGCACACGCCTCAAGAATTCTTCAACTAGCATGAGGTTGTCGAGTTCTGCAAAGGTAGAGACATGTGCTGCTTCCAGCCATTTCATAAAATATCTCCTTTTGGTATTAGCAAATTCTAGAAAGGTAGTGGTACTTGCCTTTAGGTGGTCACGGAATTTTCTTCGGTAGCTTTCGGTGGAGAGAAGATAGGCGTCCAACACTGCGTGTTTCAGAGTCTGGTAGTCATTCTCAGACGCCAAAGTACTGAGTGTAACTGCAGCTCTACCTGTGAGATGTACTCTGAGAAGGGTAGCCCATTGGTCGGCAGGCCAACTAAGTTGATTAGCAAGGGTCTCAAAGTACTTTGGCGTCTGAGAATGACTACCAGACTCTGAAACAAGCAGTGTTGGACGCCTACCTTCTCTCCACCGAAAGCTACCGAAGAAAATTCCGTGACTTCAATAATAAACGGATAAACTGGGAGGAAATAAACCAGGACTTCACAGAAATAAACTGGGAAGAACAGCTAGGAAATGCAAACCTGAACCAGTGCCTGGAAAAAATAAGCTCAGTAGCACTAGAAATATGTTCAAACCGCATACCCCTAAGAAAAAAGAGAAAGAGATGCAGATTGGAACGGGAACGTCGTTCCCTATATAGGCGAAGAAAACGAATCGCGGAACAACTTGAGAGTCGCACCCTATCTCAAGAACGGCGAAGAAGGTTAGGTAGAGAAATAGAAACAATTGAACTCAAGCTACAAGAATCATACAAAACCCAGGAGAGGCAAAGAGAGCAAAAGGCCATCAGTGAAATAGAGAGAAATCCGAAATATTTTTTCTCCTATGCAAAATTAAGATAAAAAACCACATCTATTATCGGGCCCCTGCGAAAGGGAGATGGAACGTTCACCGATGACAACAAAGAAATGAGCGAGTTACTGAGGAAGCAGTACGACTCTGTTTTCAGCGAGCCATTAAATGCATTAAAGATTGATATATCTTGAGGTTATCTTGAGATGATTTCGGGGCTTTTATAGTGTCCCCGCGGCCCGGTCCTCGACCAGGCCTCCACCCCCAGGAAGCAGCCCGTGACAGCTGACTAACAACCAGGTGCCTATTTTACTGCTAGGTAACAGGGGCATATGGTGAAAGAAACTCTGCCCATTGTTTCTCGCCGGCGCCTGGGATCGAACCCAAGACCACAGGATCACAAGTCCAGTGTGCTGTCCGCTCGGCCGACCGGTTCCCAGGTAACATTCATTTGATAACCCAAATGAAATTTTCATGGATATGATACCAACATCAAATCATATATCAAACGTCGCTCTATCCCCACTAGATTTTGAAGAAGCCATAAACAGTATGCCTATGCACTCTGCACCAGGCCCGGATTCTTGGAACTCCATATTCATCAAGAACTGTAAAAAACCACTATCGCAGGCCCTTCACATTCTGTGGAGACAAAGCCTAGATACTGGCGTTATCCCTGACATACTAAAAACAGCAGAGATAGCACCACTCCATAAAGGAGGAAATAAGGCAGAGGCAAAAAATTACAGACCGATAGCACTAACATCGCACATCATAAAAATTTTTGAGAGAGTGTTAAGAAGTAAGATCACAAAATACATGGAATCACAGCATCTCCATAACCCCGGACAACATGGTTTCAGAACAGGGCGCTCTTGCCTGTCGCAGTTGCTGGACCACTATGATATGGCATTAGATGCAATGGAAGACAAACAAAACGCTGATGTAATTTACACAGATTTCGCAAAAGCTTTTGATAAATGTGACCATGGTGTTATTGCACATAAAATGCGTTCAAAAGGAATTACCGGGAAAATAGGCAGATGGATCTACAATTTCCTGACTAACAGAACCCAATGTGTAATAGTCAACAAAATAAAATCCAGCACATCAACCGTGAAGAGCTCAGTTCCCCAGGGTACTGTGCTTGCTCCAGAACTTTTTCTCATCCTCATATCGGACATAGACCAGAACACAACCTATAGCACTGTATCATCCTTTGCAGATGACACTAGGATTTTCATGAGAGTTGGCAACATAGAGGACACGGCAAACCTCCAATCAGATGTAGATCAGGTCTTTCTATGGGCTACAGAAAATAATATGGTGTTTAACGAGGATAAGTTCCAGCTCATGCGCTACGGAAAAATTGAAAATATAAAAACAGAAACCACGTTCAAAACTCAGGCAAATCATAACATAGAACGAAAAGGCAATGTAAAGGATCTGGGTGTACTCATGTTGGAAGACCTTACCTTTAAAGAACACAATAAAGTAGCCGTCACAACTGCAAGAAAAATGACAGGTTGGATAACAAGAACTTTTCACACTAGAGATGCTATACCGATGATGATACTTTTCAAAACGCTTGTGCTCTCTAGAGTGGAGTACTGCTGCACAATGACAGCCCCTTTCAAAGCTGGAGAAATTGCTGACCTGGAGAGCGTGCAGAGATCCTTTACTGCTAGAATCCACTCAGTAAAACATCTAAATTACTGGGACCGACTAAAGAGCCTAAATCTGTACTCCCTTGAGCGCAGGCGGGAGAGATACATAATAATTTACACGTGGAAAATAATTGAGGGGCTGGTCCCAAACCTGCACACAGAAATAACATCACATGAGACCAGAAGACATGGCAGGATGTGCAGAATACCCCCGTTGAAAAGCAGAGGTGCAACAGGTACTCTGAGAGAGAACTCTATCAACATCAGAGGCCCGAGACTGTTCAACACGCTTCCACTACACATAAGGGGCATAACTGGCCGACCCCTCACAGTGTTCAAGAGAGAACTGGATAAGCACCTCCAAAGGATACCTGATGAACCAGGCTGTGACTCATACGTCAGGCTGCGAGCAGCCGCGTCTAACAGCCTGGTT
Source organism: Procambarus clarkii (assembly GCF_040958095.1). Taxonomy (NCBI): domain Eukaryota; kingdom Metazoa; phylum Arthropoda; class Malacostraca; order Decapoda; family Cambaridae; genus Procambarus; species Procambarus clarkii. Next base: position 15,107,963 of record NC_091182.1, on the reverse strand, counting down.
GATCAGTCCAGCAACCAGGAGGCCTGGTCGACGACCGGGCCGCGGGGACACTAAGCCCTGGAAGCACCTCAAGGTAACCTCAAGGTAAGGTGGTAAAAACTACGTCGACTTCTGTCTCTACAAATGGTGGCATTAACTTACTTGCATGTGAGATATTGAAACTTACTGGAAGACTGGCGGTAGCTTGCTAGCGTTGAGTGAGGTGTGTAGTTTCCAACGCGAATTCTTGTTGACGGCTTTCCATAGCCAGAACTGCTTGTTGTTTGTCATGCTCGCGTTGCATCTCCAGGTGGCGTTGTTTTGCTTCAAGCTGTACTCGCTCACGTTCACGGAGTATTGCAATCTCACGTTCTTGGTCTTCTTTCCTCAAGGCAGCTTCTCGTTCCTTGAGGGCGATTTCACGTTCCTGTTCTTCTTTCCTCATTGCAGCTTCTCGTTCTTTTTCTTCCTTTCGTATGGCAGCTGCTTCCCTTTGCTGCTCTCGTTCGATCTTGGCAAGTTCTAGTTTGAGTTTCATCGTTGCCAAATCAGGTTTATCTGCAATAGAGTAAGTTTCGTGAGTTTCAGAGTCAATCTTACCTTCTTCTAAGAGATGATCCAGTAACAGGTTATGCAGTTCATTTTTGTTGGCTCCATGGGGAGCATCTAGTTGATACTCATGTGCAAGAGTTTGTAATTCGATCCTCTTGGCACGACTTATTAAGTTCCCTATTTCACCTGCTGGATCTGCACGGAAAGCTTGGAGACGAAACATGGTGAAATTAGCAAATAAATGTACAACGAATATACTGTTGTGATATGGTGAATGTCAGAAACAGAACAACGTGGCAAATGGTACCTATCCTGTGGAATCGTTAACAATTAATGTTAATTTCAAGATGGTAAATGATTAATAAATCAAGATCGCAGGAAATCTTGTACCCGGTACTCAATGTAAGAGGATAAGGGCAAGAAAATCCTACTAAGTAAGCGAAACTGAGTTTCTAAAACAAATGAAACATTTAATTGCCTCAAAAGTGAATTAGGTAGTCCAAGAATGTAGGCATACCTTGCCGAGTCTCTATAGGACATAAGCAAGTTTTTCCCACTGAAATGTATATGATACTTACAGAATTAGCGAACTTTTGTGCTCTGAAAAAAGAAAGCTAATTCCCTACCTAGGTAAATATCATCATCTCTGACCGACGTGTAGGGGTGCGAGGTGTCAACTGGTGACGAAAGCTGCTGCTGAGGTCCCAATTCAGCAACTAAAGTTCGTGCTAGAGGAACTATGGCCCTCTTTATCCTCCTACCGTCGGATTGCAGAAGATTAGGTGCTCTTGACCCGGGAACAGACCACAGTACCAGGGTACCAATATGATGATCTGCCGAAAATATGAGAAATATCCTAGGGACAAAAGATGGTAAACACGAGTAATAACACGGAGGGAGAGATGACCAATTAAGAGAATGACTGAGGCCTACAGTCACCACGTAATCCAAAGTTGTCTCACACTCACCATATGCTACTCTCGGAATGCACAATACACACAGCACCATATGAAAATAAAAGTGAATATTGAAAATAGTGAAAAGCTACTGTACCAAACCCAAGTACGCTTACCACAAATTTACGATCTGGTACTAGTACCTGAGTGAAGCTCCTTCGACAGGCCCCCATGAAATGTGACGGTAAAGTGTTGGAGTGTTGATGTTCGGCAGTCCTCCAATGGCAGGTGGCAATGCCTTGTCACACAGAAAAAAAAGAGACTGCTTGCCTGTTTGTCTGTGGTAAGGTAATGGGAAGACACACAAAACACAAAATATAAACAATGAAATTTTAATTACTTTAGAAAACAAGATATGAACAAAGACAATCCCTTGGCTTACGTAAAATTCAAAACAAGGCAACAAACATAACAACATGAATAATTAATAGGTGTGAAATTTACTCTAATATAAAATGAAGTGCAAGACAATAATAATATTTATCAGGTGCTGAGAATACTGGCTAAAGCTGCCACCTCCCTTAGTACACGACAGCCAGGGCTTAGTCTACCAGAGAGAGATGTCAACTTCTAAGAACACAGAAATATTCTGAGGAATACGGTGTGAGCTGGCCCAGACGTCGACTCAGGTAGAGGGTGTGAGTGCAGGTGCAGGTGTTGTCGGTGATACACCAGCCAATCAGGAGCAGGCAGGCGGAGAATGGGTAGTTTGCTCGTTGACGACGGGCGGAGCCGGCGCGTCGGGTGGTGCAAGGTACGCTTTGCTTCCTGGGCAAAACGTTTGGCGATACTGGTGGACGTATCTTCAATATAGTATCTTGTACTTGCAGAATGACGTAAATGATATAGGGAAGAGCAGGCTCAATCTCTCTTGAAAGAGATTATCGTCACAATATATATATATATATATATATATATATATATATATATATATATATATATATATATATATATATATATATATATATATATATATATATATATATATAAATATATATATATATATATGTCGTACCTAGTAGCCAGAACTCACTTCTCAGCCTACTATTCAAGGCGCAATTTGCCTAATAAGCCAAGTTTTCCTGAATAAATATATTTACTATAATTTTTTTCTTATGAAATGATAAAGCTACCCTTTTCACTATGTATGAGGTCAATTTTTTTTTATTGGAGTTAAAATTAACGTAGATATATGACCGAACCAAACCAACCCTACCTAACCTAACCTAACATATATATATAGTTAAGGTTAGGTTAGGTAGCCAAAAATAGCTAGGTTAGGTTAGGTTAGGTAGGTTAGGTAGACGAAAAAACATTAATTCATGAAAACTTGGCTTATTAGGCAAATCGGGCCTTGCATAGTAGGCTGAGAAGTGAGTTCTGGCTACTAGGTACGACATATATATATATATACGTACATATATATATATATATATATATACATATATATATATATATATATATATATATATATATATATATATATATATATATATATATATATATGTATACATATATATATATATATATATATATATATATATATATATATATATATATATATATATGTATACATATATATATATATATATATATATATATATATATATATATATATATATATATATATATATATATATATATATATATATATATATATATGCAAACAAGCCTGAATGGTCCCCAGGACAATATGCAACTGAAAACTCACACCCCAGAAGTGACTCGAACCCATACTCCCAGAAGCAACGCAACTGGTATGTACAAGACGCCTTAATCCACTTGACCATCACGACCGGACAAAATGAGGTGATAGCCTAAGCTATTTGAACCACCCCACCGCCGGCACTCGGATAGTAATCTTGGGCATAGCATTTTACCAAATCACCTCATTCTTTGGGGCACACGTGAGGAACACAAATGCGAACAAGCCTGAATGGTCCCCAGGACAATATGCAACTGAAAACTCACACCCCAGAAGTGACTCGAACCCATACTCCCAGAAGCAACGCAACTGGTATGTACAAGACGCCTTAATCCACTTGACCATCACGACCGGACAAAATGAGGTGATAGCCTAAGCTATTTGAACCACCCCACCGCCGGCACTCGGATAGTAATCTTGGGCATAGCATTTTACCAAATCACCTCATTCTTTGGGGCACACGTGAGGAACACAAATGCGAACAAGCCTGAATGGTCCCCAGGACAATATGCAACTGAAAACTCACACCCCAGAAGAGACTCGAACCCATACTCACAGAAGCAACGAGTTTTCAGTTGCATATTGTCCTGGGGACCATTCAGGCTTGTTCGCATTTGTGTTCCTCACGTGTGCCCCAAAGAATGAGGTGATTTGGTAAAATGCTATGCCCAAGATTACTATCCGAGTGCCGGCGGTGGGGTGGTTCAAATAGCTTAGGCTATCACCTCATTTTGTCCGGTCGTGATGGTCAAGTGGATTAAGGCGTCTTGTACATACCAGTTGCGTTGCTTCTGGGAGTATGGGTTCGAGTCACTTCTGGGGTGTGAGTTTTCAGTTGCATATTGTCCTGGGGACCATTCAGGCTTGACCGCATTTGTGTTCCTCACGTGTGCCCCAAAGAATGAGGTGATTTGGTAAACTGCTATGCCCAAGATTACTATCCGAGTGCCGGCGGTGTGGTGGTTCAAATAGCTTAGGCTATCACCTCATTTTGTCCGGTCGTGATGGTCAAGTGGATTAAGGCGTCTTGTACATACCAGTTGCGTTGCTTCTGGGAGTATGGGTTCGAGTCACTTCTGGGGTGTGAGTTTTCAGTTGCATATTGTCCTGGGGACCATTCAGGCTTGTTCGCATTTGTGTTCCTCACGTGTGCCCCAAAGAATGAGGTGATTTGGTAAAATGCTATGCCCAAGATTACTATCCGAGTGCCGGCGGTGGGGTGGTTCAAATAGCTTAGGCTATCACCTCATTTTGTCCGGTCGTGATGGTCAAGTGGATTAAGGCGTCTTGTACATACCAGTTGCGTTGCTTCTGGGAGTATGGGTTCGAGTCACTTCTGGGGTGTGAGTTTTCAGTTGCATATTGTCCTGGGGACCATTCAGGCTTGTTCGCGTTTGTGTTCCTCACGTGTGCCCCAAAGAATGAGGTGATTTGGTAAAATGCTATGCCCAAGATTACTATCCGAGTGCCGGCGGTGGGGTGGTTCAAATAGCTTAGGCTATCACCTCATTTTGTCCGGTCGTGATGGTCAAGTGGATTAAGGCGTCTTGTACATACCAGTTGCGTTGCTTCTGGGAGTATGGGTTCGAGTCACTTCTGGGGTGTGAGTTTTCAGTTGCATATTGTCCTGGGGACCATTCAGGCTTGTTCGCATTTGTGTTCCTCACGTGTGCCCCAAAGAATGAGGTGATTTGGTAAAATGCTATGCCCAAGATTACTATCCGAGTGCCGGCGGTGGGGTGGTTCAAATAGCTTAGGCTATCACCTCATTTTGTCCGGTCGTGATGGTCAAGTGGATTAAGGCGTCTTGTACATACCAGTTGCGTTGCTTCTGGGAGTATGGGTTCGAGTCACTTCTGGGGTGTGAGTTTTCAGTTGCATATTGTCCTGGGGACCATTCAGGCTTGTTCGCATTTGTGTTCCTCACGTGTGCCCCAAAGAATGAGGTGATTTGGTAAAATGCTATGCCCAAGATTACTATCCGAGTGCCGGCGGTGGGGTGGTTCAAATAGCTTAGGCTATCACCTCATTTTGTCCGGTCGTGATGGTCAAGTGGATTAAGGCGTCTTGTACATACCAGTTGCGTTGCTTCTGGGAGTATGGGTTCGAGTCACTTCTGGGGTGTGAGTTTTCAGTTGCATATTGTCCTGGGGACCATTCAGGCTTGTTCGCATTTGTGTTCCTCACGTGTGCCCCAAAGAATGAGGTGATTTGGTAAAATGCTATGCCCAAGATTACTATCCGAGTGCCGGCGGTGGGGTGGTTCAAATAGCTTAGGCTATCACCTCATTTTGTCCGGTCGTGATGGTCAAGTGGATTAAGGCGTCTTGTACATACCAGTTGCGTTGCTTCTGGGAGTATGGGTTCGAGTCACTTCTGGGGTGTGAGTTTTCAGTTGCATATTGTCCTGGGGACCATTCAGGCTTGTTCGCATTTGTGTTCCTCACGTGTGCCCCAAAGAATGAGGTGATTTGGTAAAATGCTATGCCCAAGATTACTATCCGAGTGCCGGCGGTGGGGTGGTTCAAATAGCTTAGGCTATCACCTCATTTTGTCCGGTCGTGATGGTCAAGTGGATTAAGGCGTCTTGTACATACCAGTTGCGTTGCTTCTGGGAGTATGGGTTCGAGTCACTTCTGGGGTGTGAGTTTTCAGTTGCATATTGTCCTGGGGACCATTCAGGCTTGTTCGCATTTGTGTTCCTCACGTGTGCCCCAAAGAATGAGGTGATTTGGTAAAATGCTATGCCCAAGATTACTATCCGAGTGCCGGCGGTGGGGTGGTTCAAATAGCTTAGGCTATCACCTCATTTTGTCCGGTCGTGATGGTCAAGTGGATTAAGGCGTCTTGTACATACCAGTTGCGTTGCTTCTGGGAGTATGGGTTCGAGTCACTTCTGGGGTGTGAGTTTTCAGTTGCATATTGTCCTGGGGACCATTCAGGCTTGTTCGCATTTGTGTTCCTCACGTGTGCCCCAAAGAATGAGGTGATTTGGTAAAATGCTATGCCCAAGATTACTATCCGAGTGCCGGCGGTGGGGTGGTTCAAATAGCTAAGGCTATCACCTCATTTTGTCCGGTCGTGATGGTCAAGTGGATTAAGGCGTCTTGTACATACCAGTTGCGTTGCTTCTGGGAGTATGGGTTCGAGTCACTTCTGGGGTGTGAGTTTTCAGTTGCATATTGTCCTGGGGACCATTCAGGCTTGACCGCATTTGTGTTCCTCACGTGTGCCCCAAAGAATGAGGTGATTTGGTAAAATGCTATGCCCAAGATTACTATCCGAGTGCCGGCGGTGGGGTGGTTCAAATAGCTTAGGCTATCACCTCATTTTGTCCGGTCGTGATGGTCAAGTGGATTAAGGCGTCTTGTACATACCAGTTGCGTTGCTTCTGGGAGTATGGGTTCGAGTCACTTCTGGGATGTGAGTTTTCAGTTGCATATTGTCCTGGGGACCATTCAGGCTTGTTCGCATTTGTGTTCCTCACGTGTGCCCCAAAGAATGAGGTGATTTGGTAAAATGCTATGCCCAAGATTACTATCCGAGTGCCGGCGGTGGGGTGGTTCAAATAGCTTAGGCTATCACCTCATTTTGTCCGGTCGTGATGGTCAAGTGGATTAAGGCGTCTTGTACATACCAGTTGCGTTGCTTCTGGGAGTATGGGTTCGAGTCACTTCTGGGGTGTGAGTTTTCAGTTGCATATTGTCCTGGGGACCATTCAGGCTTGTTCGCATTTGTGTTCCTCACGTGTGCCCCAAAGAATGAGGTGATTTGGTAAAATGCTATGCCCAAGATTACTATCCGAGTGCCGGCGGTGGGGTGGTTCAAATAGCTTAGGCTATCACCTCATTTTGTCCGGTCGTGATGGTCAAGTGGATTAAGGCGTCTTGTACATACCAGTTGCGTTGCTTCTGGGAGTATGGGTTCGAGTCACTTCTGGGGTGTGAGTTTTCAGTTGCATATTGTCCTGGGGACCATTCAGGCTTGTTCGCATTTGTGTTCCTCACGTGTGCCCCAAAGAATGAGGTGATTTGGTAAAATGCTATGCCCAAGATTACTATCCGAGTGCCGGCGGTGGGGTGGTTCAAATAGCTTAGGCTATCACCTCATTTTGTCCGGTCGTGATGGTCAAGTGGATTAAGGCGTCTTGTACATACCAGTTGCGTTGCTTCTGGGAGTATGGGTTCGAGTCACTTCTGGGGTGTGAGTTTTCAGTTGCATATTGTCCTGGGGACCATTCAGGCTTGTTCGCATTTGTGTTCCTCACGTGTGCCCCAAAGAATGAGGTGATTTGGTAAAATGCTATGCCCAAGATTACTATCCGAGTGCCGGCGGTGGGGTGGTTCAAATAGCTTAGGCTATCACCTCATTTTGTCCGGTCGTGATGGTCAAGTGGATTAAGGCGTCTTGTACATACCAGTTGCGTTGCTTCTGGGAGTA